>NC_056523.1:45841975-45963835 GCF_019175285.1 Sceloporus undulatus | reverse complement strand
ACAATCTGTTCAACTGAGCAACACTGGGCATTGAAAAACACACCATAACAACATGTTGAAAATATAGCTTGGTGAAATTGAAATCATTGTCATTTTATTTGCTGCCTGCTCCCCCCCCCCCTTTCATTTAAATAAATGTGCTCAAGTCAGTGGAACATTTAGCCTGCATCAAACTCTTCTGATTAATCATTTTCCATCAGGGTTCATTTTGCTCAAATGGATGCAATATGATCAAGGGGTTAAACATCAAAATAACAAGATTAAGGTGCATCTATGAATGGAGAAAGGACACGAAAAAGAGGGAAGCTGTCTCCATAGGCTGAGTATTTTTCTTTAAGAGAAATGAGCTAATCCATTGGTGGTAGCTCAATGGATGGTATTTCTTCCTTCCTTCCTTTTTAGATATTAGCTCCAGTCATTCAACTACAGCCCATCAAATGCAATCATGCAATAGGATGATAATGGCTCAGATGTGACTAAAAGGACTCTCTAATACATTCTTAATGCAATTTCTCCTCTTTCTGTCTTCGAAGAGGTGTCGTAATAGTTGTCTCCATAGTTTTAAAGCAAATTATTGTACTTTGTATTTCTTGCAATCTTTTGGAAGGGAACACTATGTACCTGACAGAGGTGGTTCAGCACTGATCCTTGATATTTAAGATGGCCCCCACACTGGATTCTAGTCTTTGCAGAGTAGAAATCCATTAGGCATCATACTTTTCCTAACCAGCAATTGAATCCTTTAGGACTAGGTAACACAGACTGACAGCTTTCTTAATAAGACACTGTTAGCCAGTACGATAAAGGAAAGAAAACATCAAATGTCACTAAAATCCTCCAAACATAATCCCTCTAGTATGCTTGATATTCCTCCTTAGACTAAGAGAAGGAGAGAGGTATCTGCATCATAAAACAGCAATAATACATGCTCCTTTAGATGTAGCTTGAAAATATGTGCTTGTCATAGTATGCTCTGCAAAATTGTTGTTACAATATTAGGTCAGTTGCAGTCTACGTAGTCACCTCTAAGACAAATTCAAAGTGTTGATGTTGACCTTTAAAGACCTAAATCATGTGCAACCAGGTTATTTGATGTCCTTCTTGCATCCACACAAACCAGCCTGATGCATGACAATGGACACAGAAGTTGTTCTCATTGTTTTACCAGAGGTTTGATTAGGCTGACCTAGAGCTATACAGACTGTCACTTTGTGCTGGCTGTAAGCAGAACCAGGGCACAGTGTCTGCATGCTGGGCACCATTTTGATGTGACTCCGGTGCTGTGTGTACATGATGTAGCGCTGAAGGGGCGTCATAAAGCTGCACTGCCATGGCTATGATACCTCTTGGAGAGCGCAAAAAGGAGCTCCTTTTTGCCGCTCCTTTTTGCGCTCTCAGGAGGCCAAATCAGATCCGTGGCGTAACGTTGCCATGGCCCCCATCCGGCCAGTAAAGGGGTGCTACATGTCACTCTTCTGTACAGCTCCTTAGTTGAAAGCCTTTGTATTTCTGATTTCTATGTATGGTGGTGAAAGGTGGACAGTGACAAAAGCTGATAGGAGGAAAATAATATCATTTGAGATGTGGCACTGAAGAAGAGTTGTATGGATACCATGGACTGCTAAAAAGACAAATAAATGGATCCTAGACAACAGGCCTGAACTCTCCCAAGAAGCCAACATAACTAAACTGAGGCTGTTGTACTGTTCTCATATCATGAGAAGACATAACTCCCTAGAAAATGCAATAATGTTTAGTAAGATGGAAGGCAGCAGGAAAAGAGACATTCCAGATTGGTCATCTTAATAAAGGAGGACCAGGCCCTGAGTTTGCAAGATCTGACCAGGGCTGTGACTTGGAGGTCTCTCATTCATAGGGACAGCATAAGCCAAAATCAACTTGATAAAAATGAACAACAATAACAACAACTAAATAGCTGATACAGAATTCCTGTTTATACAAGCAGCCTGATAGGTTAAATCTTTTAGGAATAAACAGATTGTCCTATAGTAAAGACTAGAGAGCGTAGCAGGTTCTTTAAAAAATAATTTTGCTTCTTTATACTATTGCTCTTCCCACTCCCAATGTCCTGAATTTTATAATTCCCTTTGTTTTATTCTGCCAATTTATCATCCTTCCTACAGCCAATGATGCCACATAATAGTGCCATAGGCATTTGAGAATTGGCTGTTGGCTAATTTGGGAGAGATGATATTTATAGGGTATTTTAACAGATGCCTAAATTAAATATTTATATATGATCAATTATGTATATAATATTTGCACAGCTTTTTTTTTCTTGGTGACTCGCTGTGTAAATGAAATGCTCAGATTTGGCACAAATGAGGAAGCAGTGTCAAGAGCTACATTTTATTTTATCAGTATGCTAAGGTCAATTCCCTTGTTACTTTTTTGGAACCCTCTAAGGGGCAAAACAGACTGTCCCAAAGGGGCAGCTTGAAGCCTCCTCTGAAAAAGCCAGATTGGAGCCACAGCAACCACATGCTGTGGCCCTAATCCGCCTTTTTTGCTGGCCCAGAAAGAAGGGTGCAAATAGTCACCCCTTTTTGCACTGGCAAAAAGCTGACTTTTCCGCCCCACCGTGGGTGGAAACCAGCTTTCAGGTGCTTCGGCAGAATGCAGCATGTAAATACTGCATTGCCAGATGCCTAAGCAGCATGAAGCTGGCTTCTGGGAGGCTTCAGAGTGTGCGGAGTTTAAACACTGCTCTCTGAAGCTGCCCTGATAAGAGGCAGTCTGTTTTGCCCCTCAGTTATACTGGAGAATGAAGAAGCATTTATGAAATGATATAATGATTGGGCCTGAAGAATTCCAGTCAATGCCAACGTCATATGTTTTTGGTTCCCCAAACGATAATGTCTATGAATTATTTCAAAATACATGCTGGGATGTATTTAATTGTGTCTGTCTGCCAAGAAGACAAATGCTGCTGTTGAAACAAAGCTTCTTTCCCCAGCAGAGCAATTTGCTGAAACAGATTTGGGATCAGGAAGTGTGAGATAGAAGAAAGAAAGCCCTATGGTGTGAGTTAAAGTCTCCTCCCTCTTTATTATGTTCCCACTTGAGCATTTTAAGACACAATTGCAGATTGGGGTTTCTTTTTTGGGGGGGGGGCAGGTTAAGGGAAGTGAGATGGAGGAATTACCACTTCCTCTATGAGGTCGTTACTTGTATAGTTAAGTATATGGATGGAAATTTCGTTTTTTAGAAATGAAAATGGAGATATTCAGCATGCTTCAGTGGTGACAGTCTTTAATGAAAGTGATATTTCTCATTGTCCTCCTCCTCCAGCTCTTCTTGTTCCTCATTTGAGGCTGTAAGAAAGAATCCAGTTCTTCCCTCCTTTCAAAATACAAAGACACTAAAGTGGAACAGCTGTTTGGCAGGTGGAGTTTTATGTTCACTCTTTTTAAAAAAGTCCAATTGCTGGATATTTTATTTTTCCCATACTATAATAACAACTCTGCCTTCAAATGACCACTATTTTTCTCATAAAAACACTCTGTAATATTTCTTTTCATGAAAAGGACAAGATCTAATTCTCCTTAACAGCAAGTGCTAATTTGATATACAGTGAAGACACTACAATCTTTAGCAACCTTATATTATAGTCTTTGAGGATTTATTTCATTCCATTGTTATTACCTATATGCACATTTATGGGGCAGTTCCCTCCCCACTTCCTTTTAGTTTAATGCATCTGTCCTGTCCAGGTACCTGCCGTCTGTTGAACTGTAATTTGAATAGGATCGAGACTATCATTACATATCACATTAACTGAAATGGTAAATTTTAATATTTTCTGAGTAAATTGCTGTCTTGAAGAGTGTGAGTAGGTACTGTGATGTCCTGTGAGTCTCTAAACTAACAGCATCCTCTAAAACCCAATTAACCCCCAGATGAACACAATTCAGTCATAGATTTCACCCTAGACTGTGTTAGATGGAGTTCTATATATGCTGTGGAGATAATGTATGCAGCACTTTTTCCCCACAAGCCTGAGATCCTCCAGATGTTTGCTTTTTTACTCCAGCACCCATTAGCTCCAGCAAGCCTGGCCACTGGTGAGGGATGATGAGAACATAGCTCATGACATCTAGAGGACCACAGGCTTCTCATCCCAGTTTATTGGGTCTCTTGATCAAGGTAATCATAGATTTTTTCAAAGACTTAAAAAAATTACACAGGCTTTCTGACCTCTAACTCTTCAGTTCCTGTTCCTAATCAAACTTAACATCTTGGTTATAGGACCACTGGTCCTTAAAGCTCACTGAATCGCCACCTCTGTGTTAAAGGAAATAAGGTAACCGGACAAGCTTCCTGAGCAGAAAAAAAAAGTCTTTCCCTGCTAGAATTCATGGAATTCTGATTTCAGTTCCTACAATGTTACAGATTTGGGGATTGAAGGAAAATTTCATTGGGGATGGGATTCTCTTTGATGGGTCAGAACCCTCATCCTTCCCATAAGAATATCCCTGCTGCATGGACATTTTCTCCAGACCCTGTACAACTGCTGGAGCATCTCAAAAGCTCATTATTACTTTATTGGACGTTTCTATTCGCCTCATCCCTAAGCTGTTGCAGCCAATGCTTATCCAACAAGAAAGTCTCATGAACTGTTATAATTAAATTATTACAATGCATTTGAATGTATGCTAGACATTTGTACACTTTGGGATTTCTTCTATACACTTCCTGAGTTCATTTTTTTCTGTATTAAGTCCTCCTTCTCCTCCTTTGAGTGATATACTCCCTGCCAAAATTCTGATAATACATATATTACCATAGTCCACACAATAAATGCAGTAGATTAACTATTACACGGAAACTTTTCTTCTCTGTACTCAAATGTTAGATCCTTTTTGTTTCTATTATAGGAACAACCTTTAAGAAAACACAAATCAGTGTTAACCCCACCTTCTTTTTTCCTCCAAAGATAGGTGAGGTGTGCTCATTGTCCAAGATTTTTATTAGATGTTACAAATAGTTGGTTTTTGCCTTTCTTAAATATTTGTTTCAATACAGAGCAAAAGTCCTTACTAACTTTTTCTTGTTGCTATGGTAACACTGAAGTCTGAGCTCATTAGGATTTTTCTCATGAGACCTGCCAGGGTTTGTAAAACTCAATTGCTACTTAAAGGAAAATACTAAACAAATGGCAGAGGCATATATCTTTTTTGAAGAGGTGCACATCTCATCAAAAACCAAATATGTGATAGTTTAGGAAGTTGAGACAAAAAGCTAGCATTTTGCCTTAAACACATGGTGGGTAGGAAAGGTGGCCATGTGTTACATAGCACATGGATCTATATCCCAAGATCTCTCCACCTTCAACCCCATGCTTTCTGCTAGAGAATTAAAATAAAAGGACTGTCTGGGGCTCATAACCACAGATGCACCCCCAGCGTGACGAAACAGCCATAGCATATAATGAGATCTGGGACCATCTTTTGGGATCTGAAAGGCTCAGTATGGAGAGGCACAAGAGCACATGGCAGAGGGGAAATCTCTCAGGACAGGAATCTACACAAACCCTTCACTGATGGGTGTGATTTTGGGTGATAAACCTTGTATTTACAAGTAAACAGAAATTTTAGAGCATCTCCCCTCTGGGAGTAATATGCCTTTGTTTAGGGACATTTGCATTGATTATCCAACCAATCCCAACTTCCATTCCCATTCTTCCCTCCCAAAGAATCCACTCTAATCTTGAATTCTGCCCTGGGATTGATTTTGTAATATAAATATGCCTATTTGGGCTCTACCCTCCATAACTGCCATCTTCTGGCCTGCGAGGGAGATGACCAAGCAGCCAGCTCCATCCGGGCTAGCCTGGAAGAAGAGGCTCCTCCCTCCATAACTGTCATCTTCCGGCCCGTAAGGGAATTGACCAGGCAGGCCCAGCTCCATCAGGGCTAGCCTGAAGAAGAAGAGCCCTCCCTCCAGTCCATCTGCCTTGGTCCAGGCCTCAGAGGGGGAGAAGAATGCTGGACCTGATCCCCCCTCACCATTCCCTTCTCCTTTTGAGTTATGTCTTTTAGATTGTAAGCCTGAGGGCAGGGAACTGTCTATTATCCCCTCTGTTGTAAGCCGCCCGGATTCCCAGTGATTGGGTGGCATATAAATAAATATTATTATTATTATTATTATTATTATTATTATTATTACCAATTTGGCCCTGCTTGAGGTCAGACAAGTCCTTTTTGTTTGCATCTCGCTTGATTCCTCAGCTTATGTTCATGCCATTATCTCCAGGAAATTTGCTGAGCTATTTCCACTTCATTGTATCTCCCTTAGAGTTCTGCTTCCAGAATCAATATAGTATTGTGCTTTGCACCCTTTAATTTGCTGTCCACGATCACGACCTATATATCCACCTTCTATATATTAGTTCTTGGATTTGTGCGTGAGAAAGTGACTTTGTATGTATGGTGACTTCCTTCTGATTAATAAATAAAATTAATTTGGACCTTACACTCTGGAGTTCCATTTTCTCAACCTGTAGTCACAGGCTACGGCTAGATCCTTGCTTCCTTTGCCCAAGCCCTCTCACTGGTTTCAATTGAGACAATCCCATTTTTTGTGGGAGAAAGGCAGGATATAATCTTCAAAATCTTCAAAATAAATAAACAACATTCCCCCATTATATATTAATTTTGGGTCCTAGGAGAGCATTTGGGTAACATGTCCACACTGTATGTACATAGGTCCAGATGCTTATGAGGGTCTCTGTATCTGTTTTCATTCTTAATTTGTATTCAGACTATAGATCAAATAAACAACAGTACCCAGATAAAATGAACCCATGTTATGTTTGTGGGACTTTATATAGACACACTTAATTTATGTCATCATGTAAAGTGTATCTCCCTACAACTTGCAGAGATCACAAACTTTTGTGTTGCTAAAAAGCTGCCATAGGAAATGGTGATGAGGATATACAGTGGGACCTTGTTATCTGCTGCATTCTACCTTACCAAGCATAAACATCATTTCTAGTGAGTCATGTCTTGTCATGATATATCCAAAGTACAACAGTCTCAGTTTAATCATCTTGATTTTTAGGGAGAATTCAGGCCTGATTTACCCTAGGATCCATTTATATGTCTTTTTAGCAGTCTACTGTATCTGTAGTACTCTTCCTTAGCATCATATTGCAAATGAGATAATTTTCTTCCTATCAGCTTTTTCACTGTCCAGCTTTCCCCACCATAGGTAGAAACAGGAAATATGAAGGCATGGGCAATTCTCACTTTAGTATTCAATTATATATCTTTACACTTTTCCCTTCCAAGTCCTAGTCTTCTTCTGATTTCTTGACTGCAATCTCCATTCTAATTAATGACTGAGCCAAAGTATGGAGAATCTTGAACTTGCTTGAATCTTGATTACTAGGTCAGGACTACTTTCAACCTTGAGAATTTGGGGCAAAATTCTGAGACCTTTGGAAGAATGCCTTATGAATAAATAGAGACTGTTGTGCTTTGGATATATCAAGGAAAGATATGACTCACTAGAAATGACAATTATTCTTGGTAAGGTAGAAGGCAGCAAAAAGAGAGAGAGAGGGCGGGGGGGAAGACTGCATTCCAGATGAATATGTTCACTCAAGGAAGCCATGGCCCTGAGTTTGCATAATTTGTTAAAAAGATACAACTTAAAACAAAATATTTGTTGTTAACTGCCATCAGATTAATCTTGACTTACAGCAAACTTATATATGAGAGCAGAGGACGAGTTGAAAACACAGTTCTTCTGAGCTCTGTAAATCCTTTTAATTTGCTGGGAGGGAACAATTGGGGTATTGGACATTGTATATCTTCTTTTTAATTGTAAGCCACCTTGATTGTCTTCTGACAGAGAGGAGGAGTAAAAATAAAACTTATATTATTATTATTTATTATGATGTTAAGGTGATGTCATTGAGCATGATTCAAAGGGCTGCTGGCTGACTCAGAGTCCCATCCTTTTGTAGGTCAGTAAAATGAGTATCTATCTTGTTGGGGGCAATTGTCTTACAGACTGCAAACTCCTTAGAGAGTTCTGACTTCACTATGAAATGGTATAGAAATGTAAATACTAAATGCTACCAAATGGGGAAAACACATATTTTGAAATATAGCACTCTTATTCTGGGATTCCTTCTATTTGCATTGAGAATTAGAGAAAAGGGGCCGGGCCCTGAGATCTCGCAACCCTCACTAAATCTATGGTTGGAAGAACTTCTGGAATTTCCTTCTCTCCATCTTGCAATCTTCAGAACTTCTGGAATTATCTCCAGGGTTTTCCAGACTTCACCCCCAGGTGTTTTATTATTATTATTATTAAATAGATCATGGGGCAGAGTGAAATGGATGGAGGGGACTGTCTCCTTCCAGACGCACTGGAGTCAACTTTTCTTCCATTGGAAGTCACTCTCAAAGATATCCCCGTAGTTTACCCTTTCACAGACTGCCTCTATTTCCATTTCTAAAAAAATTCCCTGAATTTTATACCGTTTCTCTTAATTTTGTGAATTGTATAGTTACTAACAACTGTATCCAAGATTACATCTTCCTCTTCTACTGTTTTTTTTTAAATTATCGGAGCAATTGTTACATTTCTCAGTTGTGATGCAACTGTCTGCCTCTCTATTGTCAATAGCAGCAAACCTCTTTGACAGGCCATAAGTAAACTGTGTAACTTTAAAAGTTAAACAATAATTTCACTGGCATTTATTCTTCAAATCCACAACATTTCCAGTGTTTACCTACAATACTATCAAACTAAGCTCCCACTATTACACCTAAGAGAAAAACCAGCATCTTTTCAGTACGTGTAATTTGTTTCAATCATATGCTTGTCAAGCTGAAATCAAATAACATTGTTTTAAATTGTTTTTTTTTCCAGTTGTGTTTTAGTTTTGTTTTTTCTGAGAGTGGGTGGGCACTAATTTAATTATCTCTAAACTACTTTTAAATTCAAAAATTCAGCTAATAGAATATCTGATTGAGACATGCATTTTTAAAATAAGCATGGAGACCTATTTGCTGGCTGGCTGTGCTTGAGAAAAACCTAAGGCAAGAGAATGATGTTTCATCAGGGCAGTAACAGTACATGAAGAGACCTAAGAAAACATCAAAGTTATAAAGAGAATGTGAATTTTGACAAAACAGGCCAAATAAAGTTTCCAGTTTGTGTCTGTGTGTGTGCGCAAGATTTTGGATGCATTCATAAGGAAGGTTTTAAAAATGTATGTAATGGAAGTCTGTACTGACAGAAATTAACCAGCTTGTTTATAGTGATGTGAGTGTTGGACTAGTAGTCAGACTGGGGTTCAAATGCATGTTTGACCATGGAAACTCATGGTGTGGCCTTGGGCAAGTCTTTCATTCAGAGAAATTCATTGGCACAATGTATACAGAGAAAAAAGCTTTCTTTGCTGGACATGTTGTCACATTAAAGGAACAGAGGTATTCTGTATATTGTTGGATATACACATTTGGTATTTCTCTGTCCCTTCCACCAGTTGAAAGCAGACATTCCTAAAGACTTGTAAGAACATTATGGACATTCTTTCAAGTTTCCAATCACCCATCCCTTAAAGGGCATAGACCCAAAAAGGATAACCATGACAAACCTATTAACAAGGTGAAGAAAAAGAAAATGGTATGGAACATCTCAAGAGCTTTGCTTGTTTTTGATCTTGGGTTGTCATAAAGAAGATCAACAAAGAACCCTACCAGCTCACGCATGTGGGACCTGATGTTCATTTGTAGTGCATATGGGAATAGTTGCCACTTGGAACCATAACCAGATTTGTCTGGGACTGGGAATGTGCTGCTGATGAATCACTTCCACTATGGTTGTACTTCATTTCTCATATGGAAGTTTCAGTATCCCATACAGTAGTTGTTCATCCCCTGCCCCCTTTAGTTTTCCTTGAATGACCATAGACATATGTACATGTGAGTGCTCTGCTTTTTCATTCATTCTCAAATGAATTAGTGCATATAGTTTTCCTCAAATGACTTCTGTTTTATTTTCCTTCCTGCTGCTTTGCTGATTTCACCCTATGCTTCCGTATACTCTTAATAGATTAGCTGCTTCTCCTTTGCAAATGTGCTATTCACACCATTGGCCTTCTTATGTGTTTTTTAAAAAATTTTCCTTTTGTATCTGCACATCGGTCTTGTCTTGATATTTCTTTGTCATGCAGTCCTCATTTTGGCTTGCAATTGCTCTTCCCCAGGTTCCTCCTTTTGTTCATTTTTTCTTTGGAAAAAGAATATTTCTAAATGCTATTATAAAAACTCAACAGAGCTGTCTTTCTCTTCAAGTTCTTCCTTCACAGCACTACAGCTGATTGTAATTCAGCCATAAAATGCACAGTGTTATGCCTCCCTTGTGAGCTTTTTCACATTTCGTCTATGAGTATTTTCCCCCAGCAGATTTTACCATGGGGGAAGAGGTCTTCCATTTTTTGACAATTCTGTAGAAGATGGAATTCTGTTTGTTCATTCTGCTTTCTGCTTGCAGCTTTCCTTTACCAAAGAAAAACTGATGTAATATCATGGATAGGGAAAAGTGAGACATCTGCTGGGTTTATTTATTTATTTAAAAGTAATGCATTCAAATTTCCAAACTTCTTCATAGATTTAATTTAAATAATTTGAGATTTTTTAAATGTGAATTTGGGGAAGAGTGAAACTGACAAGCAATGGTAGCTGGTAGCTTCAGTGTCACTGGAGAATTGAACTTGTTCTAGATTGTCTTCCAAAGTTCCAAAGGTCA
Source organism: Sceloporus undulatus (assembly GCF_019175285.1). Taxonomy (NCBI): domain Eukaryota; kingdom Metazoa; phylum Chordata; class Lepidosauria; order Squamata; family Phrynosomatidae; genus Sceloporus; species Sceloporus undulatus. The sequence goes on along the minus strand of NC_056523.1, from coordinate 45,953,041 downwards.
TGAATATCTTTTTGGAGATATGGTTCATCATTTGGGGAATGTTTCTAAATTTTGTATGAAAACCCTAAAAGACTTCAGCATGCAAGCAGCTAGGGCTGGCCTGATGTGAATGTCTGTTCCTTATGTTTTTATGCCTTTTAAGTGTATATTTTAAGTTGTTTTAATACTGATAATAGTTTAATTCAATTTAAATGTTTTTAACTATGGTGTAATAATTTGAGTTGATAAGCTGAATTGTATCTCGATCTTAGGAAAGAGGCAAGCTATAAATAATGATAGTAATCATCATCATCATCATCATCATCATCATCATCATCATGTCAGGAGAGGGCCTTGGATGCTCAGCTCTTACATGTCAGTCTTTGAATCCCTATATATTCTATTTAGCCATGTATATATGATGGTGAATCAGGCTTCCAACCCTCTTATCTCATAGGTTCTCCATGCTACAAATAGCAATATATATTAAATTCAACTGGTGAAAATGAGAGAATTCTGTCTTGCTATTTTTTAAAATTAGAATTTTGCAACAAAACCTACTTTTACTCATAAAAAGGAATTAAATTTGGAAACAAACTCCAAGCCTCATTTCACCATGGCATCTAAACAAACAGGTAAAGAAGTTTTCAAGGTTTCTTTTAGGGTTACAATGGAAAGTTGTATTGACTTTTGTCATAGGCTCCAAGGTTTACATAGTGCTAACTGTCCCCCTCCTTTTCCTATTAGAAGCGGGCATATAAAAGGCTGTGAAAGATGTGCACAGTGGAGACTCTGATTTTGGTAAATCAAATTATTGTAGTTTATTAAAGGTAGGTTAAGGATGTACTGTAAAGACGTTATAAAGCTTTATATAGCTTGGGCCCAGGGTATTTGGAGGACCGCCTCTCCCCATACATTCTGCCCCGCACAATCAGATCTGCTGGGAAGCAATTGTTACGTGTCCCAGAGGCAAGATATTCTACCACCACTCAGAGGGCCTTTTCTATCTCGGGCCCCATGCTCTGGAACTCGCTTCCGATCGAGCTCCGCTCAGCCACCTCCCTGGAACACTTCAAAAAGGGGCTTAAAACTTTTTTATTTCAGCAGGCTTACCCCTAACATTCCATGTTGTCCCCTTCTCTCTCCTCATTGTTCTTGTAATCTTGTGCTAGTTGGAAAACTTTTTAACTGGATTTTAACTGTTGTAAGATATTGTGAGGTTTTGTATTTTTTGTATATTAATTTTTTGTATATTGATTGTATCGTGTTTTGGCTTTTGTGACCCGCCTTGATCCCAGGAAAGGCGGGCTAAAAATAAAGCTTTTATTATTTTATTATTTATTAATGTACCTCTGTTCTTGCACTGGGCACCTCAAAACTTAAGGACAAGCCCTTGATGGAAGGTGAAAACTAAAAAGAAACAGCATCTGGTGGATCCAACTAAGTTATGAATTAATTTATGCTTTGCTGCAAGTCTTGTGGCTGTAATGGCCAAACTGATTCCCACAGATGTAGAAATGTTGACAAATGCTGATACTTTACACCAGGACATGGGGTGGTGTGACCAGAAAAAAAAAAAGTAACCTTTAGTGATATTTCACTTGTTGAAGAGCATTTAAAGCTCAACATCCATATTGCATGTTACTGTGATAAGGGGTCCTTCTTCTTCTTCTTGGCTTTACTTCGTGAATGTAGATTCAAGAAGGACTCATCCGTGCTTTCTACAAGCGCGTTGATGATGCTGGATGTATCCTTCGAGCCTGTGCAATGGATTTTTCTGGTGGAGTGCAGTGTGCACAGAACTGGCCTCACCCTTTAAACCAGAGGTTCGACTGCTGAGGCCTTGACAAGCATGGACGGTGGCAGTGAGGTCCTCGGGTCGTAGGTTTGATTAGAGTTTCCTTCTCTTAGATGGTTGACCTTACAGGGTTAGATGAGCACCATCTGCCCAGGTTGGGGATTAGAGTTTTCTTTCTCCTAGGATGGTTGCCATAAGGCTAGAGAGCCCATCCTGCTCTTTGGAGCTCTTGGTCAGACCCTTCGGTTGTGACCTGTCTGACATGGGAGACCCTGCCAGTGGCTATTATACCACTGCTAGCATAGCTCACAACTTCATTAGGGTGTGCAAGCCTCTCCCGCACACAGTCAGAGCATAGCTGGAGGGGAATAGGAGGTCATAAGATGACAGTTAAGGAGGGAGGAGCCTCTTTCTTCAGGCTAGCCCTGATGGAGCTGGGCCTGCCTGATCACTCCCTCTCAGGTCGGAAGATGACAGTTAAGGAAGGAGGAGCCTCTTTCTTCACGCTAGCCCTGATGGAGCTGGGTCTGCCTGATCACTCCCTCTCAGGCTGGAAGATAAGGGGTGGTGTCTTTTTAAAACACATAAAATCCAATATCTAGGAACGTACACGGTTTTATTGCACGAAGATAATTTTTATGGGGTACTCAATGTGAAAGATCTTTCTGGAGCTCGCAGTCATTGCACATACTGTAATCAGATATTTAGCCATGCCCATGAGTAGATGTACTATTTTTGTATGTGCAAAGAACATGACTGTGCCTCTACTGTAGATAAAATTGAAAGATGTTTTAGGTGCAAGTGGAACTGTAGATCCAGGGCCTGCTAAAAGAGGCACAAAAAACTGGCCTTGGAGGAAAAAGTCAAATATGACCCTAAAAAGTTTTGTGACAAGTGTGGGGATTATGTCACATATGACCATACTGAGAGCGAATGTAGAGGTTGTGCACACTTTGTTGGGGGTGTACCAAAAAGGATGAAAAACACCTGTGCTATATGCACCCCATTAAATACCCAGAAACCTCAATCAAGTACATTTTTTTTCAAAATCACAATTGTAAAATCTTCAGTATTCTTCTGAGGTGGAAGTGTCGTTTCACAAGCACCTTATCCACGTGAAATGGCACCTTTTGTTCTAGTCCAGCTTTATCTCAATGGCGATGGTGTCAATTTGATGCTTACTTACAGCACATTGCTCTGTCCATGTATTGGTACGCAGCGCAACAGTGGAACATAGAAGTCTCCCACTATCTGATACTCCACTATATCCATGTAAACATATAAGGTGCTGAAATGTCTGCTTTGAAAGGGAGAGTTTTGACATGACAGTTGGGAACCAGTTTTGGCATGATGGTGGGAACCAGTCCTAACATGTGAGCTAGTCTCCCTCCAGTCTGGATAGCATATGGGCCATTTATTTTAAACCTAATCTTTCCGGTCACATGGTCATAGTGCAGAAGCATTTCAGGGGGGTCAAGGCACATTGGCGGGTTACAAACCGCCACTTGGGACGTCCTCAGGACGTCCCAGTTTTAAAAAGGGGCGTCTCTTCCAGACGCCCCTATTCCTGTTACGGACTCTGTCCGTAACAAATGGCAGCGGTCGTTCCACACAGCCGCCACCATCTTGATGTAACGGACGCTGTGTGTCCGCACGTCGCGAGTGCGCCATTGGCGCCTTGCGGCGCCATTAGCGCACCGCCAGAAGAAGCTCCATTTTGGAGCTTCTTTTTTGCTCTGTAAGGGATCCGCGCGGTTTGGCTGCGGCGGCTCCCTCGCGGAGCAAACAGCAGCGCCGGGAGACCGCCGCAAAGCAGCGGTTTGTAATGCCTCATTGTTATCAGGTTGTTCATGATTTCCAGAAGTTCATGGAAATCGTAATAATACCCCAATTGCAGAATTGAGGGCCAATTCTTGTCCTAATTTGCAATTTCAAAAGGTATATCAATAATATTATTGTGTGGGTACTGTATCTCTGCTAGACCTACTTCCCACTCCCCTGGAAATTCTTAGGCTCTTGCTAAAGAGATATAAAGACTGAAATTTTATTCTGTGGAAAAAAAATGGATGTGCTGCTGTTACTAGGGAGTGTGATATAAAATCCATTATCCCCTATTTTCCCAACTCTACACAGGTTCACCAACTTCAGAAGCAATCACCTAACTGTTGAATTTGCTAGGCCAGCCTAACCATTTCACTACGTGTTGTTTTCTCCTACTCTGGCCTTTAGTGTCTAGAATTTTTTCAATTCTGTACACTTGATCCTCTTTCACATTCACCTTTTGTAACTCTTCAGGATAAAAGCTTCCAATAACAGCCTCCTCGCAATAATCTTTCAGCAGGAACACAGGCCTCTTTGCAGTTAGGATGACCGGGTCGGTAATAAATACTTCTGTGGTGAAATTTTGTACATATCCTTTGGCAAATATGCCCTTGATTTTAGAAATTCTCACATGGTCTCCTTTTCTGAGGAGTCGATGCTCCTTTTTTGTTTTTGACAAGGGCCCCATATACTGTTTTCCACACTGCTAGAGCGTTAGAATCATTGACTTCTGCAGGCCTAGCTTTGATTGTTCAGTGAAAACTTTGGTTATAACTTTTTAGAAACATCAATATAGCTAAAGGTATTTTTTAGCTGTGAAATACATCCACATTTTTGTTTTTAAAGTTCTGTTAAATCGTTCCACAATCCCTGCTTTGACTTTATTATTGGTGACAAAATCGTAAATCCCATGATATTTTAATAGGCTACTCACAGGTTTCTTTAGAAATTCACAGCCACAATCTATTTGTAATTTGTCAGGCTTTCCTTCATTATGGCTAAAAATAGTGTTAAAAGCACTGGCTACTTCTCTACCAGTTTTGTCCTTTAAAGCCAAAGCCAAGGCAAATTTAGACAGAATATCTATTACTGTTAAAATGTAATTGTATCCTCTGTTATATTTAGAAAACTGTTTTATAAAGTAGATCAGCCTGCTATTGAGAATCCACTTTAGATACAACAGTCTTGTTTCTTTCAAAATGCATTTTTGCAGGTCTATATAGTATTGGCATCTTGGTCAGAAAGCCATTGGGACACCCCCTCTCTTTTAAGATTTTTGCCCTGTATTTTGGCTTCCTGAAGTAGTGTGTTCACAACTCCAAAGCTCCCAGTCTTCCCTGATGAATAATATAGATCACTCATGAGTTTTTTCATGCCCTGCCATTTTCACCTCTAATGTAAGTATGAACACACACATGAAAAGCAAACAACTTTTTATTGGTGGAAAGATAAGAAATATATCTACGCCTTAGAAATGGGGGAAACATTTATAGGCTGTACACTCTTTCCAGCTTGGTTCTCAGCACAGTCTGCCTGCAGGTCTTCATCCTAAGTCAATAAAAAAGAAATAAGAAACAATTTATTCTTTTTCTTTTGGAAAACAACACACTCATCTCCCAAATGATAACCAACCCACTAATATTTTTTTAGATTATATAAACTTACCATTGAACTATGATAGCCTAAATCAGTAACCATGCTTTCATCCATAGGTTTTTTTCCCCCTAAGTGAGGGCTGTGGTAGGTCACGATCTCCCTCTTTCATCACCTCTTCCATCTGAGTGGCAGGTTTCAAAACCCCTGTGTCATCCAATTCATCTGGGTTCTGTGGAGTGTCAGGCACTTCCTTCTTATCCCTCTTCTGGATAACAGCTTTTAAATTGCAACCGCAATCACACTTGATATCTGAGGACTCATCAATGAAATCCAAAATGCTGAGTGTCTTTTCAGGCTCTGTAGATTCCTTTTTAGGTTGAATATTCAATGGTATGGGAGGGTTAGAAAAGCCCACAAGCCTGTTACAGTTTGGCTAGGATGTTATCTTTGTGAGTTTTATTCTCCTGGTAGTAGAAGAACCTGCAAACCTCTGAGGGGTGCTCAGCACCTCCATGTTTCCTCCACAGAATGTATCTGGGCATGCATAAAATGGTAATTTCTCACTACGGGATAGAGCTCTTTGCGGCCTGCCTTCCAGTTGGCTGGTGCGGTCTACATAATTCTCTTGGGGAACAAACCATTGGTCAGGGGTGGTGTGACCTCAGGGAAAATCTAGCATGATTGGCCAGTTTAGAACACATGGTTCAGAGGAGGCCCAAAATCAGCACCCTTTGGTCAGGGAGTGGTGAGTCGTGGCCTTACAGGGGTCCACATGGCCTCCAGGTGGCTAATGGGAATACCTGGGGCCAGTGGGAGGGGGTCAAACCACCACCTATTGATCAGAGTGGGTCACTTCTCCTGGCTGTCCTGCCCTAACCTTTCTGGGGGAGGACACACCCATCAGTTTGGCAGGTCATCAATCAATCAATTTTGACAGGTCATCAATCATTCTTGACAGGTCATCAATCATTTTTTGACAGCCATCAAAAAGCCATCAACCATTTTTTTGAATGTGCTACACCTCCTTACTACTCCGTTCAACTCCACACACTTTTGTACGAACAAGGGTTTTATAATGGGTACACTAATATATTGAGATACAATGTGGTGTAATGAGTATTGGCCTATGGCTCGGGAGGCCAGGGTTTCAATTCGTAGCCCCCAGAATTCCTGGCCCCCATTCAGCCATGAAAATCTGGGAAACCCTGGGAAAGTCAAAGACACCCTCCCCAGCTTTAAAACATCTTGCCAAGGAAACCCCATGATAGGTTCACTTAAGGTCCGAAATGAATTGAGAACACACAACAACACTTTTATAAGGCTGAAGTCCCTAAATGGAGAGAGATGGAGAGAAATTATTGAAGTTCCTTTAAACAAACAAACAAAACCTTCCCCAGAAGGATAACAAGTGGGAATTCTGTGATTCTGTGACTTCTTTAACTGGAGCAATGATGAACAAAAATTTCCACAGATGAAAAGAATAGTTTGCATTTGTCTGGAGTTTTCTCCTACTCCACAAAGTGCTGACAGCTTCAGCTTCAACATATTATTATGCAGCAGCATTTAACACTAGGAGATTTTTAGAGGCACATTGAGGATCACTGTATCTTTGGCTTGTGGCCCAATACTTTCCTTCAGTTTGCAGAACCATGATTTCTTTTATTCTTTCTAAGAGGTCATTATGTGCTGCCCTCAGAAAGATTATTGGGCTTTGAAGTTTCAACTTTGGAATGCAAAGCATCTCATTCATCCATAGCAGAAGGCTTTGCTACCTGCTGCTCCCTCAGCAACTGTGACTCAAAAGCTAAAAAAGACCACTCCTCTTATAAGGCACTGGAATAATTCAGTCTCAATGGTGCTATTGCCCATTGCTTTTTGGATGTTTCTGCTGTCTCAGCCAGTCAAAATAAATTTCATCAGTAGCTTTCAAAATAGTGTGTGGACATGTGTTTTTTAAAACTAAAGACAATGGCCTGCAAATGAATTTATTTCACCCAAGACAGGGTATCTTTGCCTTGGTGATGCTCATACATGGCACATGAGAAATTTGATTGTGAGTAGCTTTATGTGTGTCAAAAACGTATCCTAATGTGTATGACTGTCATGCCATTTAACACCAGAAGGCATAACTTTATATAAATGGATCCCCTGAATATGTCCTGCCATCTTGCCTGGCAGGGAGTGGGATGGGTAGGAGGCAGCAAGAAAGTCACATTAAGCAGAAATACACTGCAGAAATAATCCAGTTTGAGACTGCTTTAACTGCTCTGACTCAATGCTAGGAAATCCTTGGAATTGTAGTTTATTTTGGCACAAGAGCTCTCTGACAGAGAAGGCTAAATGTCTCACAAAACTACAGTACCTAGAATTCCCTAACACTGAGCCAGGGCAGTTAAATAGTCTCAAACTGGTTTATTTCTGCAGTGTGTTTTGGACGATTGGCTTGAGGGCTGAGGGCAATACCTTTCCCAGCCTGTGACTGAAAGTCACTTGCTAATTTTTTTGCGAAGTCCTGTACTGATAAGGCTATGTATCTCAAAAATGTGCCAAAGCATAGAATTCAGTAGATTCAGAACCTATATAGCACTGAATTGACAAAATAGACTGGCAGTGCTCTATATATCAGCAAAGGAAGAACACACTTGTAATTTCACTTTTTCCTTTTTTATATTGATTTCTTGATTGATATACAACTGCTCTTAACACCACTCTGTTTCTTCATATGTAACTTTCATGGTGTTTTCATCTGGATTACTGCCTATCTTTGGCTCCTACCCACAGAATTAGGGAGGAGGAGAAAATATGAAAAATATCTGTGTACTTGAACCTCTGCAAACTCCATACACCTTTTTACTAAAAATATATCCATTAACTCTAGACAAGATCATTGGCTTTGTAAAGTGCTCAGAATCTGCTTTATGCAGGTGTAGCTTTTTCTTGTAGATTTATAATGGATGCTCACATCATCATGTATCCTTGGGCATGCATGTATATCCTCATTTCTGTGCAACACTAATTAGATATACATAGAGACACACTGGCCTGCCATAACAAATATATCAAAAGAAGAAACATTGGATACTCACCCAACCAATGAAGCTGAAACAGAACACTGAACATTATACAGGGAACAAGATATCATGCACAATCAACAGTGGCTCATGTGAGCATGCTGCAGAGAAAAGAGACACCCAGTGGGCAAAATGCTTTTTAACTTGAAACAGCTCTGTTTCATTATAATGTAATTGAAAAAAATAACATAGTTGCTCTTGTAAAGTTGAAGGCTTTCATGGCCACAGATGCTGACGAAACATCAGGAAAAAACTTTTCTGGAACATGGCCACACAGCCCGAAAAACCCACAAAAAACTGTGGTTGCTCTTGTTATTGTTGTCATGTGCCTTCAAGTCATTTTTAACTTATGGTGAACCTATCATGGGGTTTTCTTGGAAAGTTTTTTCAGAAGAGGTTTGCTATTGCCATCCTCTGAGACTGAAAGAATGTGACTTGCCAACAATCACCCAGTGGGTTTGACCTGGGATTCTAACCCTGGTCTCCAGAATAATAGTCCAATGCTCAAACATCTACACCACACTGGCTCTCAATAACATGTACCAAAATACTATTGGTTATATAGGCAGTGTATATGCATTAGTTCTATGTCTTAATGAAAAACTAGTTAGGCACATCTCTCCTTTCCTCATGGTCCTAGTAGCCTGAAGACACATACACATTTCTACAGCACATAATAAAGGCCCCCAGCAGAGGCCCTCTGCCCTGGCTGGTGACATAGGGAATGACGATAAGGTATAACTTTGCTCATGTGTTTGTACAATAGCAAAATTAGGTATATATGGAATATAAATTAATGTAGAATTCTTACAAATTTATCCAATTCATGGTCCACTAGACTGAAGTACTGTGTATCTTTTGGTTTCATGTGCCATCTTAATTCTCTAATTTATATGCACATAAATCCGCAGAACTAAAATGTGTATATTTGAGAAATCTGGTTTAGTAAAAGTGTGAAATAGGTCAACTGAGAGGAATGTGTAGAGGTCAGTGTCATGAAAAAGGGAGTACAATAAAACACACACACAGTGAAGGGCGGAGGGAGTTTTGCTACCTTATATTGAACTTGGAAAGGCAAGAAGGCTAGTGGGCTTTGGATGAATACAACAAGAACAAAATATGCTCAGAGATTTTTATATCCCTAGTGTCAGAGCCAATCTAATTCCCTGTCATCACATCTTGTCAACTAAGGCTATGACTTAATGATCATTGATGTATATGTGATTATAACAAGAACATGGATAGGAATCTCCTAGGTGCAGCAGCACAGTTTGGTGGCAGCACCAAGTCACTTCTTGTACTAGTTTGGCTTTGACCAGTCTACTCATTTAGGTGGTGGAAAGTTAAGCTGCAATTCTCAAACTCCAATTAGAAACATTCTACTAAACAATGTATGTGACTACTAAAGTTGTCAAACCATGTAATTTAGAACAAGAGCTATACTTTCCTAACTAGGGAAAACAGCCCAGAGAAGCCTAAGGAATGCTCATAATCTAGCAAAATTGCTCAAGAGACTCTTGAGGCACCAACCTATAGCCCATATAAAGTTTACAGTTGATTTGGTTGTATCTAAACCAATCCAAGAGATTGGAAGAGGTCACAACAGTCAACTGGAATTATAAAATGATATGTATGTTATAAATCATTCAAATTTACATCCAATCAAATAGCAAAAGCCTATTGCACTCAGTCATGTTACTTAAATCCCACCAGAGTCCATAAGATTTACGTGGCTATTACATGGCTATTTATGAGACTGCAATCCAAAATCTTTTTCAGAATGTCTCCTCCTTGCATGGACATGTATCACAGGGAACTGCAAGTTCTGTATCAGTGCTCATTTCCTGAGGAAAAGATATATGTACAAGTAGAATGTATACACTTTCTGTCCAATGAAAAGCTTCTACAAGTAGAATGTCTGTATACTTCCCTTAACAGAACATTTTGCTCTCAGATATGCAGCATAAAGGGACTTATTTAAACTACTTGTGGTAGGATCATTCTGAAAAGGGCTTTACAGGGCTGGCATAGAAAGCCTTAACTGAAGTGATAAAAAAATGTCAGGGGTGTACAAGGGATGATTGGACTGGATTTGTCTTTTATTTGAACACCTATGCTGGGACAATGAGAGTATGGTGTAGTGATTTGTGTGTTGGACTGTGGAGACCAGGGTTCAAATCCCCATTCAGCCATAGAAACCCACTTGGTAACCTTGGGCACATCACTCTCTCTCATTGTCAGAGGAAGACAAAGGCAACCCCTCTCTGGACAAATCTTGCCAAGAAAGCCCCATGATAGGACTTTAGGGTTGCTATGTGTCAGAAACAAATTGAAGAATCACAACAACTATGGGAGAATGTGTTCCACATCAAAGGTAGCTAATTTAGGGTTCTCAGGAGGTGTGTGTTATTCATTTATAAACAAGTCACTTCTAAAATTTAAATTCTGCTAGACAAGATGACCAGACTTTTGACACACAATTTATCTTTCCCCCCTGCATGTCAGGACTTTTTTGTGTGAAATATCTGTTGGTGAAAATAAAAGTCCTAAAATGCACAGGACTCTCATAACACTTGATCAGTTTCTTGAAAGGATGTCTTGATTTGCTGAGATACCATTCCTCCTAGAGGATGAGAAAATCTGTGAATATTTTTTATGTCCAACAGAAAGGGGCAGTGATAGAGATCATGGTCAACAGATGAGAGGCTACCAGAGCTGCCTGAAGCAATCTTCTCATTTTGCCCAAAGTTAGGACTAGCCCTGTGGTAGAATTTGCAAATTCTTCCATCCAAAGGCCTTAAATGAATAATCAAGAAGATATAGCTAGCAATTCTCAGGAATCCCATGTGCCAAAGTACAAAGCCTAGAATCCAGTTCACTGGCTTGTGCTCATAGGCCATTTCAGTCAGATTTTTCATACCTGCAAATTAAACTGGCTTCGAGAAAAGCACTATAATTTAACAGATTTCTGAACTGTAACCTTTCAATCCATGCCATTTTTCTTATCCACATCGTAAAAGTAAAAATGAGCATTATTGCATAATCCATACCAAATGCAGAAGTAATCATTTGGATTCAGCCCTTTGGAGACAATACAATGGAGTGATTAACATTATTGATTTTTAATTTGGGTTTCTTATTTTCATGTTCTAAGCTGTTTCCAATAATGCCATGAGTAGTTACAAGCAATATATTGTTCTGTGCTTGGACTAGTGAAAGGAAACAATTTCATTCTGTCTTAGGTATTGAGATTGGTTTTATTTTGCACTTTCATGACAAGCTGGTCTCAAAGTTGCAATAAACAACTGAAAAACACTAACATTGTTGATTAAAAAAAGACTGGGAAAAAATGGAAGGACAAAAAAACCTATGTAGTTTTTTTATTTATCTCTTTAATCTTGTAATTTTTTTTAGCCATTTCAGAAGTCTAGATAACATTTTATTAACTATTTGAGGTTGACAGGTTTGATCAAAATCAATAGAATTCTTATCTCAGAAGATGGTAAATTCCATTTTAATAGGAATGTAGAGTAGTTAATTCTTATAGGCTAGGAGGAGTAATAATAACAGCAGCCAAATGTGACTGGAAAATTGGAATTAAATTTTCCCCAGTGTGAATGATTCTTGAAGAGGTAAGTATACTGCTAATGGAAAAAACAACATTTCACCTCTTTTTAAAACCATGACTGAATGAGTACTGAAGCATGGTAGTCCTTATACACTGTGGGGAAACTCGTATGTGGCTGCCTGTCAAGCTCTCATGGTTCACTCCTGCTTCTGCCTAAACTGGATGGGATCTCTCAGAGGCCATCTATCACCTACTGATTTGACCCCCACTCTTTTCTAGAAAATTATTTTGGGATTCAATTTGTGCTTTTCACCTCTGATACTGAAAAGACTTCCCTCCCTTCAACCCTGGTGGAAGATGCAACTAAATAAAAGAATGTGAAGAGTGTGAGAGAGGAGAAGTATGTTTTAAAAAAGGCTTTATTCTAAGTAAGACATCTACATTAGCTAAAGAGATCTCTCTTTATGGAGGGCATACTCTCTTCAGACACGGGGCTTGAACAGACAGGCCAAAATAAAGCCGCTTCGGATCACTTTGGAGGTATGCTGTTTAAATGCTGCATGCATCTCAAAAGGGCGGAAGCTTCACCAAAGCCATGCTCCAGTCCTAAGGACTAGAACACAGCTTTGGTGCAGCTTCTGGCCTTATAAGATGTGTTTGTCATTTAAACAGCATACCTCCAAAATCCATTCACTCCTCACAATGGCGGTTATGCTGCCCCTTCTATAGCACAAAAAGAAGCCCCTTTTCAGGGCTTCTTTTTGCTCCATGAGCAGGTCACGCCATGTGGTTGCTGTGGCCTGCTTCCAGGGCTCAAAGGGGCAACATTGAGTTGCCTGTCTATTGAGACCCTAAGTTTGTATTCGACCCATTATTTCACATTTTAAAAAATATATGACAAAGAGATTAATCTAATTTTAAAAGTTTGCTTTAAAATCACTGCGAAAATTATATTTAACACATTTCAAGAACTGAAAGACAGCACACAACAGCCCTAGTCCTAGCTGTAATCTTAACTCTTTAATTATTAATCCCTGTTATTACTATGATCAATACAAGGTTCTTAAGAGGAAGATAAATAAGGCAGCACACTGGAACATTGCTGGTTCTTCTAAATGGTAGAAGTTTGTGCTCTAAATCTAAGTAGTAATGAAGTCATGAGCTCATTCTTTAGAGAAGGGATATCACAGAGGTGTGAAAGGACAATAGAAGTATACAAGTTAGAGAATATAACAATGCAAATAGTGTAATTAACTAATCTGTCAAAAGCTATTACATTCCAGAGGTTACCCAATGAATTTCATTGAGGGTCATTCGGGGACATTAAAAAGGAGCTACGTTTACATTGACTTTTTTAATGAGTCCATTTTATTATTCTTAATTGCTTTTCAAATTCTCACACAATTCTACACAAGTGCAAATGTTTGTAAAAACCCATTAGTGCTATTCCAAATCTCTGAATTCCTGTTACAATGCAAATTGAGAAATGGGAATGTCAGGCCAAAATGGCCTCTGCAGTCAATTATCAGGTATTATTCCTTGATTATGAATTTATCAATGCTTTCAACTTGTCATGCTTGAAAACAGGATACTAATAGATCCTTGGTGTGATCTAGCAAGGCAATTCAGATTTCTGTGAGACAGGAGATAGACTCCCTGTTTGTGCCACAGCCAGGGTGGGTATTTGCTCAGGATTGGTCTATTGCTAAAAAAAAAAAAAAAAAAGCAAATCAAAAACAAAGAAAACATAGATTTGAATAAAATCAGCATATCCTAATTTCTGTGTACAGAAATCTAAATATATACATAATTCTAAATATATACACAAAAAGATTATTATAATTTCAATCAAGAGTGGGTAACTATGTAGGGCTGGGAAGCAACCCCCCTCCCCCAAATACATATGCCATGCTCTACATCAACCTAATGGTGTTGCAAAATACCTCTGGTTTTGGCCATATACTAGCCAAAGTAGCAATGGGAAATGATGAAATATCCTTTCCATTCATCTTTTGGGCTGGTATGTAGCTGAACTCTGGGGTTATCAGTGAGTAGCAATGTGGAAGGATTGGGTTTTTGTTTGTTTGTTTGTTTTGATATTTTTTGTGTTGTTTTGAGGAGAAATGACCTAAAAATCATACCAAAAATTGTAAGACTTTGGGGGACTGGCAGCTGGTGGCAGTGGCACTTTGTGGGATGCAGAAATGAGTTTGGAAGGACTATATATGGCCCACATTTCTCCCAGTCTTGATGTAAAAAGAAATACAATAAATCTTACCACAAAGATTGGAACCCAGTCATTTGTGTACCTGCCTGCTCTGTTTGCTGTCCAAGTGAATACTGTGAATTGGCAAATTTAGGAACCTCATTCTTCCTTCATATGGTTCTTAAAATTTAATTGAGTTAAAGAGCTTTGAAACATGATTGCTTTTCCAATAGTAGTAGTAGTTGTTGCTGGGTGCCTTCAAGTTGTTTCCAATTTATGGAGACCCTAAGGTGAACCTATCATGGGGTTTGCTTGGCAAGATTCTTGAGAGGGGATTTGCCATTGCCATCCTCTGAGGCTGAGAAAGTGTGACTTGCCCAAGGTCACCCACTGGATTTTATAGCCAAGTGGAGAATTAAACCCTGGTTTACTGAGTCGTATGCCAATGCTCAAACTACTATACCATACTGACCCTCCAATAGAGAACTCTTTAAAAGAGACAGCATAACTGCCTTATCTTCCAGTGAAAATCAGCACAGATTTGCCCATTTGATTGATATTAGTAGCCACAGATTTGTATGAAGGGGCTCAGTTTGAACCACAGAGCTCATGCTTGCTTTTATTCTTAGATTGCTAAAATCTCTAGCTACAGAAATCATTTAATCCTATTTACAAACACTACAAAATATAGAAGATTCATCACATATAGAGTACATGGCATATGAAAGAAGGAGGTGGAAAGAGAAAGAAAGGTAAAAGAACTTTGGATCCAGCAAGTGTGAAGCATAATCTCCTAATAAGCAAACTGAAAAGCTCTGCCAAAATTAAAACTAATTCCTTCCTGCAATATAGCCCAAATCCTACAGGTTGCACTTTTAAATAGCATTGTGTTCACAAAAGAGACAGATATTAATTCAAAGGGGATTAATTGTGCCCTTTTAAGATGTGTTGGTCTATATATTCTATGCAGCTGACTACTTCATTGAAAAGAGTTGTTTCTGCCACATGGCAGAAACAGACACAATTGCCATCTGCTCTCTATTCCTAGGAGACATCAAGGCTTGTAAAAATGTGTTTGTTCCTGGGCTGTTGTTTATACAGTCAGCTGTTTGCCATGCAATTGATCTCTGAATCTGATTGGTTTGCTTGAACAATGCTGGCACAATGTGCTCTGGTTTTCCATTCCAAAGTTTCTGGGAGAAAAATGTTATGGAATTTGAAAGACAGTGTTGAATTGTTGAAAAAGAGTAAAAAAATCTGAACAACCAGTACTCACAACCATTCACTTAGAAGATCTAGCAGAGAAAGAAAACAGGCATAGTCTTCCTTATAAAACATCTTAAAATAGCATTAAAAGAGGAAGGGAGAGGGAGCAAAAAAACAACTCTCCCCCCCCCCAAAAAAAAACCCCAAAACACCTGAAACAGGAAATGTGACAATATTATTAATAATAATAATGTTTATTTATATAGTGCCATAAATTTGCATGGCACGTTACAGACATCATTAAAACAGCATATAACCTGGTAATGGTGTACAATCTTAAAAGAGATAGTCTGCAGATGTTCAGGGAGGCGGTTCCAGGAGCATGGTGCAGCAAGTGAAAAAGGACAAAGCCAAGCCAAGGAAGAAGAAATCTTTGGCAGGGTAAGAAGCCTTGACCTACTGGGCCACAAATCTTGAACAGGATAGTGAGATGAATAAGGACTGACAGATAAGCAGGAGCTAGGTTGTATAAAGCTTTAAACATTAAAAGTAGAAGTTTGTACCGAATCCTAAAAGTAATGGATAGCCAGTGAAGAGATGCCAGAAGTGGGGTGACATAATCAAAGCAATGAGCTAAAAAGACAGTCTTAGCAGCAGAATATTGAATGGAGATCAGAGGAATAAAGTACCTTTGAGACTAACTGGTTATTATTTTAGTAAGAACTTTCATGGATATAAACTCACTTCTGCAGATGCAGTACTGACTGTTATTAAGGCCTCAAGTATAAATCATATTTCTACACTTGTGGTAGTGGGATAGAATATAACAGGTCCCAGAAAGATGCAAATCATGTCCCTTGACCTAAATGTTCAAAGGACAGATTGAGGTGATTTCAGATCATTATATGGTCAGTTAGTGCTGATGTGTGAAAGCAAAACTCATTTCCTTTGGGTTCAAAACTTTGAGAAGTTTCCTTTTGTTACAGTATATGTGTAGTAGCAAGCACTCTTGTATTAATAAATATCCTAAAGCAAATCTTGATTTTGCCATTTTATATAACATATACCATTTTACAATGCCATTGTATAGAATGGGACTTGACCCTGCATGGATTTTGGTATCCATGGGGTTCTGGAACCAAATCACAGTGGCTTCCAAGGGGCGCACTGTATGTAGCTTTCCATGAAGCCATTGTCTTTGTTCATACCTCTGCTAATGGACTGGAATTTGTGAATAGAATTCAGTTCAGCTGTTTTTCTTTCTAGCCATCTTTTGTAATTTCAAAGTACAAAGGAAGCCTAGAAAGAGAAACAGCTGAATTGAATTATATTCACAAATTCCATTCAAAAGCAAGAGTATGAATAAAGACAATGAAGATTATCACACTTAAATGGGACAAGGTCAGGATCACTCTCCTGTCCCTATCCTGTCTGGTAGGAGGGGGAGGGAGGGTAAGAGAAAGTCTTTTATATTGTACATGCCAATCCTGTCATTATCCTGTCATTGAAGTGGCATTACATTAATGCAAACTCCCATTAATGCAAAATACTGGGGCAATACCACTTCAATGATGAGATAATGACAGGATCAGTGCAATGTCACTTGAAAGGCTTTTGCACAATCACTGTCATTCAAGCTTTCCGGATGGGACAATGTCTGGATAAGCGTGGCATTATATGAAAGTCCTTCCTGCAATCGTGCAGGAAGGACCGGGCAGGGGCAGGACAATGATGTCCTGTTCTCTGTGTGATAGTCTACACAGGCTTCATGGCATGCTGTTGTTGTTGTTGTTGTGCACTTTCAAGTGTTTTCTGACTTATGGTGAAACATATAGGCCTAAGGCAAACATATAGGATTTTCTTGGGAAGATTTGTTCAGAGGAGGTTTGCCCTTGCCTTCCCCGAGGCTGAGAGCACAGCAGGAATTGAACCTTGTTCTTCAGAGTCGTAGTCCAGCACTCAAACCATTACACCACACACACACACAAGAGATTAGATTAGATTAGATTAGATTAGATAGATAGATAGATAGATAGATAGATAGATAGATAGATAGATAGGGAGAACGGCAGCACCAGTTAATGGAACCCCATCCCCAGTTATCCCCAACCCACTAGCCCACATCATGCATATTTTGAAGGAAGACTGAAAACAAGGGACAACCTTGTTTTGATTTGCCAAACCATGAAATAAAACCATGAAACTTTGACATGTTTCCTCTTCCCTGTTTCCTGAGATCTCAAAACTTAGGCGGGTTATAGACCGCCCATTTGGGGCGGTCTGCACCCGCCCCTTTCCCCAGTGTATCGGGGCCTCAGTGTGCAGAGCGGCAGCCGCTGAGGCCCCGATCCGCCGCTTTTCAGGCTGCGGGGAAGCAGCAAAACGCCGCTTTCCCGCAGCCTGAAAAGGGGTGTCCCTGGGGCTTCAAGCCCCAAGGACACCCCTCGGCGGTGGGGAGAAGAGAAAGGGTCCGCTTGGCCCCTTTCTCTTTTAGTCTGCTGGGCACAGCTGTCTGAAGGCTGCGCCCAGCGGACTAAACCAGGAAGGAGCTCCGAAACGGAGCTCCTTCCTGCTCCTTGGTCAAGGGCACTAAGGAGCCCTGGTGCGGAAGCAAAGGTGTCACTCCGTTGCCGCCCCGTCTAGAGGCGGCACGGCCGTGACGTCCTCACGGCGGTGGTCATATGGAAGGGCCGCCGCCGTTTAGTGCGTGACGAGCATGCACTAGGGTTAGGGCGGTGCAGAAGCACCGCCCTTTTGTAACCCTAGTGCGTGCTCGTCACGCACTAAAGTGCCGGTTTGTAACCGGCCTATGTGATCAAATTAAAATCCTGAAATACGTGCAGTTATTTTGCTTGGCATAGAGCCTAGCATCACTGCAACCCCCCCATCTGAGAAGCTTGCACTCCCTCTGTTTTATTATGCCCCCCACTCTTTTTCCAGGACATATACACCTTGGTGAAGGACATTGAAAAGAAGATTCCAGAACTCCAGCTACTGATGTACTCTCTCCACATGAACAGCATTGTTCCTGCAATTTGCAATCTGTGTAGTAGTCTAATTTCAGCAGTTTTCCGCCTAGATTGTTTTAAAAAGCAGGGGGTGTTCAGGAAATTTTCAAGGATTATTATTCCCTCAGAATGTTCTCAGCTGTTAAGAATACAGAATTCAACTGTTACGAGGACATTTGCAAGTACCTATTATATCCCTAATAACAAGTAACACTATGGTTGAGCATATGATTGAGTATAAAGCTCCACCAGCTTACCTACATGGAGATCTAGCAGGCTAACTGCTGTCAGCCAAGCAACAGAGTTCTCCCAGTGTTCCCTGCCAGTTAATGAATGCCTGTTTGAGTTAAGAGGCAGGGTTGTCTCAGCATCATCTGGATGCCTGGGCAAAAAATGGTGCAAGGAAGTATTGCATACTCCTTGCAGAATGCCTGTAAATATACTTACCAAAAGGAGATGTCACCAATTGCATTCCAGGGCCAAATGACTTCTCTCTCAATATTTGGTGTGGCATAAAATGCATTTGGAAGACATTTTGACCCCAACCCACTTAGCTGGTCATTTTCTTATGACTTTTGATGTATGTGTTCATTTTTTTCAGAAAGGAAATGATTCATGATCAGAGAAGGGCAACAAGGATGCTATGAGGTATAGAGAACAAAACATATGAAGAAAAGTGGAAGGATTGGGGCATGTTTCAGTCTGGTGATGAGAAGCTTGCACTCTTTAAATACCTCAAAGGTGGTCACAAAGAGGAGGGTAAAGGCTTGTCCGCTACTACCACCAGGTCAAATGGTTATAAGTTGTGACAGGATAGATTTCAATTGGGCATTAAAAGGAATTTCTTGACAGTAAGTGTGGTTCAGCAATGGAACCACTGCCTAGAGATGTAACGTCCTTCTTCTCTGGATACATTAAAAAATAGTGTAGACATCCACCTGCTGTACTAGGGTATGTTGGGTGCGTGAGAGTTGACACATGAACAAGTCCTCTTCCCACTGCAGGGTGAAAGAGCTGAGTGCATGTCAAGGACGACTACATCATGGTAACAGAGGAAAGACCTGAGTGTCCCCTTCCTGGCTTTGCTGCCATGCTGAAGAAGAGCACTGAGCATGCTCATTAGGCTGCTGTTACCCCCCCCCCCCCGTGCAGCTCCCCCACACTGGTGACGCCAGGAGTAGAGATGCTACTGCTGATGGGTATGCTCTTGATCAGCAATTCACAAACTTTACTCCTCCAGGTGTTTCAGACTTCAACTCCCAGAAGGCCTAGCCAGTTTTACCAGCAGTCAGAAAATCTAGAAGTCCAAAACTTCTGGAGGATCAAACTTTGGGAATCACTGCTCTAGATGGAAATCCTGCTTTGAGCAGGGACTTGGATTTGATGGCCCGTGAGGTGCCTTGCCACTCTATAATTCTATGAAACTGGGGGGGGGGACAGTTTAGAAAACCCTTACAAAGCAATGAAACAGGAATGAGTTACTTTTGGTTGGTTTTTCATATGAATCTACTTCAGTTAAGTAATTTCCCAAGCTCTGGCTGCTACATAGAAGCCATAAGAAAACTGTGCATATGACCTGAAACAAAGTATTGGCAACACTTGCTGAATTTAAAAATCATTGAATTAGAAAAATTATTTTATAAATATAAGTAGACTTTTCTCCCAATATAACATTGGCCATTTCACTGCAAAAAGCCTTTTTAAAAGAAAGATTGTGCTAACAATTGGAAATGGTTGCTTTATGATGATCTTTTGTACCTTGCACATGACATGTGGGAGCGCAAATCAAGAGAGATCTTCCTTTAAAAAGGCAAAGAACTTAATTGGTTTCCTTATCGTCAGCTCAAGGAAAGATTTAAACAAGATAAGAGAGATATGGAGACTGGAAAATGATTCATTACTTAGAACTGTGTAAGGATGATGATCAACTACAGTAATTAAAAAAGTGTATAAAAGCCTTTTAAAAATAGAAAAAGAGGATGGATCTGTAAAAGATTATATGATAAGGTGGGAACAAACTTTGGATATAATGTGTAAATAGATATATGGGAAAAATATGGACCAATGTGGACCATGTCATTTCTGATTTATGGTGACACTATCATAGGGCTTTCTGGGGCTGATAGTGGGTGCCTTGCCAGGTTTGCCCAGCAGGTTTCCATGGCCCAGCAAGGAATCATACTCCAATTCATAGTCCTACATTGATAGTCATCGTCCTACATTCAAACCACTATATCACACTCTCTAGAGAGCACAACTGAATGGTTATCCAGATGATGTTACTACCTGAAAAACTATTGAAAATTGGTAGAGGATGGGGTGGGGAAATTGGATCTCCCAAGCACCTTCCCCATTATTGCTTTTATTGTTGTTATTGCTGTTTTTACTTAAAATAATTGACCCCCTTGTAGAGACTGGGGGGTTCACATGCCACTTTTAGGCATCAACATGTGCAGTATCTTTAGATGATGCTTTGTGTGTATGAGTAGCAATTTAAAAGAAAACATATACCAGTATAATATTATGCATATATAGATGCTATCTAATTTTGGAAAGTGAAGTGAAAGCCACATGCAAATCAATTGGGAAGAATATGACACCAGGAACAGATTACATACCAATAGAACTGATACAAACCCTCCAGTCTAGGTCAGTTCTAACTAAAATCTGTCAACAAATGTGGAAAACAAAGCAGTGGCCCACAGACAGGGACAGATCAATATACATTCCTGTATACATAAGAGGAGACACAAAAGAGTAAAGCAACTATAGGACCATTGCACCGATTTCCCAAAGTCATACTCAAAACTCTGCAACAAAAGATTCCTAACATATAAGGAGCAAAAAATCCCTGAGGTGCAAACTGGAAAGGAAGATGCATTAGGGACCATTTTACAAACATATGATGGATAATGGAGTATACCAGGGAATTCCAAAAGAAAATCTGGATGTGCTTCATTGACTACAGCAAAACCTTTAATTACATAGATCATGAAAAACTATGGAATGCTCTAAAAAGAAATGGGAGTCCCACTACATATAATTGTTCTAATGTGCAACCTGTACTCAGGAAAAAGGCTGCAGTCAGAACCAAATATGGAGAAACAGACTCTGTGTATGTGCACAGGGTGATGGTGGTTGTTATCTTCTGTAAAGTCTATGGACTGGGGCAGGTGTACCCTCAGTTTTCCTTCAAGTAAATGGCCAGCTGGGAGCAACCATAATATTGAATTGCCCTCAGGGTCAGATGTTTCACCCAAGAGAAGGATGGGGAGATGGTCACATTTTGACACTTGGGCCTAAGCTAAACTTGCATAAGGTTGCTCCCCCCCCCTTTTTTTTTTTCTTCCAAGTTCAGTCTAAATAGGTTTTAGGTCAGATAAAGTGACGCTTGTTTAACCCAGTCTCTTGTGTCTGGCTCATTATGTTGTGGTTAGCCTTTAATCCAAATGCTTATTATAATATTTTGATTAAAAATGTGTGCTGCTTCACACAGTCAGAAGAGATTCACATCAGTCTGCCTGCTTTGGTTGCACCTTGTAGGATAATGTGAGGTGAGAAGGAATTAATGTAAATTAGAGAGTATGCTGGTACAGCCACAGGTAGAAAAAAGCCATCTTGATTAAGGTTGTGAACATTTTCTATGTGCCCCTCTCCTCTCCTGCTGAGCTCCCTTGAGACCACCTTTTATCTAAAAAAAAAATCTTGCTGCCACTTAATGATTAAGTTATTACACTTCAGCAATGCATTGGAATGTGGATGCAAAATTCCACTGGTGTTTGCAAACAAAGTGGTAAAGTATCCAAGCTAAGGCTCAATACACACCACCAGGACATGACCTCCTGACGGCAATAGTAGAGCTTGGGACCGCACACCAACCACATGGTCCCAAGCTCTACTACATGTTGGTAGTGCCACTATTCAGCGGCAATACTCACACAGGAGGCGTAGGGATGACGTGTGGGCATCTGAGTGTCCACACATCTCAGTAAGGAAGCAGCATCATAAGGGCTGCGATTCAGCCTTTATGATGTCCCAAAAAAGTAGCCAATCTAGGTGGCTCCTTTTTTTGCTGCGCAACATTACCGCTCTGTTTGGTTGCTGCAGCAATGCTGCACAGCAAAAAGGGGTGGCGTTTAAATGCCAGTTTGTACCACCCCAAGTCATGTGTAAAAGAATGCAAAGAGGCAGAGTACTTTAATGAAAAGTTTTATTCTAATTAAAAAAAATCTAGAGCAAAAGGATATCATCACATGAAGGACAACTTGTCCTACAGGCAAAGATGGAAAGTATAAGTTACAATCATTTCAGCCAAACAAGGAAAATAAATCAAAATCCTGGCATCACTGACTGGTACAAGTTCCTAACCTTACACTAAAATGTGATGGGTCTCGAAACCATGCCCTATGAGCAGAGACTTAAGCAGCTGGGTATGTTTGGCCTGGGGAAGAGATGGTGAAGAGGTGACATGATAGCTATGTTTAAATATTTGAAGGGATGTCATAGTAAGGATGGAGCAAGCTTGTTTTCTGCTGCTCCAGAGAATAGTTCACAGAACAATAGATGCATGTTACAGGAAAAGAGATTCCACATTAGGAGGAACTTCCTGTCAGCAAAAGCTATTCAACAGTGGAACACATTCCCTTGGAGTGTGGTGAAGTCTCCTTCTTTGGAAGTTTTTAATCAGAGGCTGGATGACCATCTTCTTTGATTATGAGTTCCTGAATGGCAGGGGGTTGGACTGGATGGCCCTTGAGGTCTCTTCCAACTCTATGATTCTATGAGTCTACTCACAGTTTAGATGGGATATGAAGTCCTTGATGTTTCTGGATAGCTGAGAGCCTGGACTCCAGCTCCACCAGTCTCCTCATGGTCTGTTTCATGAGCCAGCAGCAAAAGCCAGTAGACAGACAGACAGATCCTCATGTTGCATCCATGAGTTTTCTTTAGAAACTTCTCTCCCAAACCATCTCGAAGCTTCATGCTTCTCCCCATCTGCCTATCTGATTGGACAGTTGCCATCTCATCAACTGTGATGTAAACCCTCATTAAAATGTTCCTCTGCCCACATTTAACACTTTGTTATCTGGGAACAAGGATCTGATAAATGGCTTATTGGGTTGCCTTTGGGAGAGAAGAAGTGAACAGTTAGAGGCTTGTGTCTTCTTATTATACATATAAGTTGCTGATATCATTATATGTGCCTGCACTTGGCAAAAAGATGTGCTCTGTAGACTAATGCAAGGCTATTGTATCATAAACCACTATAGTTTCAGCTGGTGAGATATTCTTCTATATTAGCTGCCAGCAGGAGTAAAAGTCCTGTCCTGTAGTCAATGTTTTAGACCCAGATTTTGATGGAAAACGTATACTTAAAAGTAAAACCCACTTCAGCAAATCTATTGCTTCTTTTATTACTGTGCTGAGTACAACTAGAAATTAGGCAGAGGAAGGTAAAAGGTCTGAATTGTGTATATTACTGCATGGGAGTGTGCCCATATTGTTTGTACTATACTGCACTGAAAATATGATTTCACAGTTACTTTATGTTTTGACTATATACCAAGGGAGGTAATTGCATTTTTCTTTCTTTATGGGAACAAACCAATCAATACAAAAGTAAAACATCTAGACAACAAATGCCCAGAGCTGTGACAGCAGTTTGCCTCTGTAGTAAAACATTTGCTGAAACATACAGAAAACACATCAAGTTCTTCCAAAGGTTGCCTTGTATATGAAGTGTCAGAACATGTGTAGTCATTCAGCCTCAAGTGACTGTGTGCCCATCATAGATACAGTGCATAGCTAGGAAGGCTTAGTCTGTCCCTTCATGTTCTCTCCCTCCCCCCCCCCATCACTAGAATTGATTTGATCATAGGTTTAACCAAATTAGTATTGTCCAGAAATCTTACAATAATTCTGTCACTGAACTGTGGAAATCTGTCTCAAACTGTGTGTGAACAGAACCTCATGCACAACACAACTGATGAAGTTGTTGTTGATCATGATGACCGAGGAGGAGGATGTTGCAGCAGAACAAACCCTACATCCATACACACATACACACTGAATTATGACAAACCCATTGTTTTGATCTCTTTCATGAAATTTTATGTAACGTCACCTAGCTTGCATTCCCAGGCACCAATAGCTGCAACCAATGGTAGTCTAACTCTTGCTAATCAGAGTGCAGTATACTGATATTTCCACCCCTCTCCCACAGTAAAACAGGAGGCAGACAGAGTAGTAAAAGTGGAATAGCATTACTATAAGAGCGTAGTGTGGTAACCTCTCAAGACATACCAAGGGTCACACAGTATATATACCCCACACACCTCCATGCCACCATTATCTGAAGGTGCCAGCCACAAATGCAGGTGAAATATCAGGAGTAAATTCTTCTAGAACACAGCCACACAGCCCCAAAAAACCACAAAAAACTATGGATGCCAGCCATGAAAGCCTTTGATTTCACATCAGAGAGCATTTTGTTGTTGTGTGCTTTCATGTCATTTCTGACTTATGGTGACTATCACGGGCTTTCTAGGGCTGATACAGTGGATCTTGTATACGCTGGGGTTGGTTCCAAGATCCCCTGTATAACAAAATCCGTGTATGCTCAAGTCCATTAAGTATAGACATAGCAAAATGGTGTCCTAATAAAAATGGAACATCAGGTAAATTTATACTTTTTGGAACATTTCAAACCGTGTATGCTTAACCGTGTATAAAAAATCCGTGTATAAGAAGGGCCGACTGTAGTGTATTGATAGTCCTAGTCCACATTCAAACCACTATATCACACTCCAGAGAGCACAACTGAATTGTGAAATAGCTCTAGTTACAAGCAAGTAATTCAGGACCAGATGTTGTGACTACCTGAAAAATGTTAAAAATTGGTAGAGGATGGGTGGGAAAGTGGATCTCCCACCCTCCCACTATTGTTTTTATTGTTGTTATGCTGTTTTTACTTACAATAATGTGTCCCCCTTGTAGAGACTGTCCCTACCTACAAAAATTGGAAGGTACTTTGTTCCTGGTTCAGAAAAGGCTCTTTGCCACTGTGGGCCTTCAAGCGTTTCTGACTCATGGTGACTTTAGGTGAACCTTTGCAAGATTGTTCAGGGAGAGTTCGCTTGCCTACCTCTGAGGCTGACAGAGTATGACTAACAAGTTCACCAAGTGGGTTTCATGGGTGAGTGGGTATTTTAACCCTGGTCTCCAAATCCAGCACTCAAAGCATACATAATGCTGGTTCTGTATGTGGCTAAATGATTTTTTTTAAAAAAGGGCTGGGGCTTTCACATGCCACCTGTAGGCATCAACATGTGTATTTTAGATGATGCTTTGTGTGTATGATACTTTATGTGTATGATACTTTGTGTGTGAGGTGATATGGATAGTTTCTTTTGTCTTCATGAAGGAAAAAGAAAGTGATAATGTTATCCTTGTTACGAGAAAAAATTTGTGTATGTGAGGAAAGGGGGGGGGTTATCTCTCACACACACAACACACACACCACACACAATATATATATATATATATATTACACACACCACACACACACACACAGAGAGCCCCCATGCTTATGAATATCACCAACTTAAGACTGTAGTAATTGGTCCCATATAGGTCCTAGCACACAAACACACACAGGGAAATTTTCGGCAAAGGAAAAGAGTTTATGTTGTTGCTGGAAAGTTTTTTGGCTGAAAAAAAGTACTTTAATAGGCATAAAACTCTTTTGTGAGCTATTTGATGCTGTTGTGCTCAAAAGAGCTCTCCCAAATACCCTGAAAAGTGACTGGAAGTCACACATCATCACTTCTGATCATTCATAGTGATGGTTATGTTGATACCAGAAGTCCCCATGAGATTCAGGAGTGACAATCATTGGGTAGTACAGTCCTCTTGGTTCTGGAACAAGTCCATTCTTGATATATATGATATATATCATGAAATATATCAGTACCAATCAAGATAGTCCACTCAGATTGATGGATCTTGCAAAGAAACATAGTAAGAGAAGGCTAAAATTTATCACCTTCAAACTGAACACATTAATTTTCCATAAGAGCATTTATCATTTCCAAATCTTTTGACTTATCTCATTATGTTTTTTGCTTGTTTATTCCATCCGTATGGTCACTTCATTCTTTAATTCTAGGCTAATTTGAGACATCTGTCCTCTGAGGAATATATCAACTAAACAAAGGAATATTTCATGCACTTTGTCTTTGGGAGAGAGATTTGCATCCTGGCACCTAATTTAACCAATGTTTAATGAATATTCTCTTCCTAAAATGCTTTCCTAACACAAAATACTGAATTATCGGTGTTGAATTAAAAAAACAAGCTGTAGCTATACAGGAAATAATTATATTACTATCAGAGATCATGCATATCTCTGTGAATAATTGCAGTTATTCAATCAGTTGCCATACATTAAAGTCTATTAATTAAAGAGAGACTTCTGATATGATACTGACAAATCTATATTTATTGATATTTTCCCCTTTTTTTCTAAGCTATCTCAGATGTATCATTACTTACAACCAAAAGGTTTATCAGAATTATACCTGGCTTGAATTATTTTGAGACACAGTCCTTATTCAGTGAAAATGTTGTTGATGCAACAGAATCAAATTACAAACAACATGATCCCAAGCAATCTTACTCAGATGCAAGTGCCTTTGAGTGAAAATGAGACAAACTAGCAAATTAGAATCAGAATGGTGCAGTGGTTTGAGTGTTGGATGACTGTAGATTAGGATTCAAATGCTCATTGAATCTTTGAAACCCACTGGGTGACCCTGGGCAAGTCACCATCTCACGGCCTCAGATGAAAGAAAGGCAAACCCACTCTGAACAAATCTTGCCAGGAAAGTTTCATGATAGGGTTGCTTTCGGGTCATCATAGGTGGGAAATGTCTTGAAGGCACACAGCAACAAGGATATGAATTTGCATAGGATTGCCATCTAAGAGGGGTTTTTTTTGGTAAATATTATTAATGGTAGACATGTCAGTACATTCCCAGGGCAGTTTGCATAAAGAGAGCTAATGAAAATAATTAAAATACAGAAAAAACAAACCAGAATAATTAGAAAACACAAAGACTGCAAAGACACGCTTTCTTCAAAGCTAAATAAAAATATATTTGATAATGTTAATGCCAAAAGGCTTGGAAGAATAAAAACAATTTTTGGCTGGTACCGAAAAGGGAATAGATTAGGTGCAAGGTGTCTGGCTGTGACTGGAAGCAAGCTAACAAACTGGAACTTAATTCAGAGACAATGTCTGGGTGGGTGATTTCTCAAGCTCCTGGAATGGAGTGGTGAATGTTGGAACCCTCCAGATGCTGCTGAACTGCAGCTCCCATCATTCCTCACCATAGATTATACTGGTAAGAGCTGCTGGGACATGCAGTTTGACACAATTACTGGAGAGCTAAGTGATTCCCACCCTTGATCTAGACCCATTGCTGTTCTTGATCAAGTGATTATTGTGCCTTTTGCCACCACTTACAATTTTATATCGAAATGGATAGCTTACTTGTAGTGATTAGCTGCCCTGGCACCCTCATGTTTGGATTAGTCTAATCTGGTGTGTGTGGGACCATCTTTGAAGAGAGTCCAGAAGCTTAAACTAGAACAAAATACTACCCTGGCAGGCACTAGGAACATTTTGTTTCAATCCTCTCATGCCAGTGTTAGCTTCCCATTTCTTTCCAGGTTCAATTCAAAGTGCTGGTTTTGTCCTATAAAGCTCTAATTAATTTAAGATCTTGTGGTGCGATGGAATGCCTTAAGATGTGCTTCTCATGTATGCCTTAAGATTATCTACTTTAGCCTTTTATCAAATGCTGTGGGTGACAGAAGATGGAGAGAACTTTTAATATGGTAGTCCATGGTCTGGAGACTTCTGTCCCAAGAGTAATTTTCATTCCCACAGTGCTAGTTTTTCTCATCCCCAGCCTTAACATTATTTTGTGTCTATGGCAGTGGTTCTTAACCAGTGGTCTGCAGACCCCAAGAGGGCCACAATGTCATCTCAAGGGTTCATGAAGGCTGTTCACCCCACCTTCTTCCCACAGCAGAATGGATACATGACAGATGCAAAGGTTGCCTGGCTGGCTGGTCCTGTGTACATTCAGTACATTCCAACTGAAAACTGATGGGAAGAACACCTCATTCTCCCTCTGGCATCTCTGAAGGAAGGTTTAATTGATGGTGTAATTGTTAATGGTTCAGTGTTCAGGTATCATCATCATCATCATCATCATCATCATCATCATCATCATTTGGCTTTTGGCCTTTAGAGCTTGAGTTTGCAGCAACAAAATATATTGATTGTCAGTTGCTGCATGGCAGGGGGTTGGACTGAATGGCCCTTGTGGTTTCTTCCAAGTCTATGATTCTATGATTTAAAGGCAGTCTCCGGTAAGTAAAAGTTTAAGCACTGCTAGTCTATCGTATTCAGTTTCAACACCCATAGTGTGTTTTTCAATCCTTATGTGATTATTAGTATTTATCTGATTATTGTTTTCTCTATGCTTTGTCCCATGCTGTGCTGAACATTTATTGGTTCTGATATTGCATTCCTTGTTAATTCATTGTTGTTTTACTATAATCGTTGGTAAACATCCTATTTGAGGCTGATGGAGTGTAATGTTCAAGCATCATATTTTCATAGCTGTGTGGGCATCAGAGAGGGAGGATGAAAGCAACTGGTCAAATGGCAATGTAAAACAATTCTTCTAGTATAGTCCATAGGATAGTCAGTATTTGTATGGGTGTGGAGGTGGCGGTGCTCCTAAGTGCCCTCTGGAAACCATTACTGAGCTTAGCTAAACCATTATGAAAGGAGGTACCACATACCTGTGCATTCAACATAAAAAAAATCTATTATGCTTCAGTAATTGGGAGTTATGCTAGTATAAAACCACAAGAGTGTTCTGGCCATTATCATTTAAATTTATTGTAGAACATCTAAAGAGTCTATTTTCTTTGGTGTTCAATACATTAAATAAATAATTGAGAGACCACTACTAAGAATATCTTTCTCCTTGTGTATGTAAAAATTACTTTACTGGAGATGCTTGACAATTGCATTTGGTTAATATTTCTCTCTACATGGTCTGATGTACTTTTCAGAACCAAAAAAAAAAAAAAAAAATGGAGGAGAAAGAGCGGGAAAGGGTACCAAATGCATATAAAATTAAATATAGAAATATGCTTTGAAATGTCTACTTTAAGAAAAACTAAATATAGAAACCAGTATTTTATGAGAATATATATTCAACAATGCATAATTTGCCACTTACAGCTACCCTCTTTCCGTATTTCATTGATAGCCAACCTCCACATTATCCCAACTATACAAGGAAGAAAGGAGGATGAGGAATGAGACAGTGGTGGCTTTAGCATTCATTCCCTTCATTATTGATGCTTCCTCATCCTTCTCATTTTTCAGCAGCTTTGACTTCCCTGCAGGTGCAGAGGGACAGCCACTCACACATTACCAACAAAAGCAATAGAAAGGGTGAGAGGGGGAGGGAGACAAAGGAAGCTTGGGAAGTAAAACAGAAGAAGCAACAGGAAGGTGTGAGTGACCACCTTCTATGCCTCCAGTATGGTACAGCAAACATTTGTTCTCTTTCTTTTTCACTCCTTCTTTCCTCATTGCCCCCAAACACAATGAAGAAACGGCTCCATACAGACAGGCCAAAATAAAGCTGCTTCGGGTCACTTTGGAGGTATGCTATTTAAATGATGCATGCATCCTAAGAGTCCGGAAGTTGTGGCAAAGCTGCGCCCCAATCCTTAGGATTAGATCATGGCTTTGCTGTGGCTTCCGGACTCTTAGAACACATGCATCATTTAAACAGCCTCCAAAGTGACCTGAAGCAGCATTATTTTGGCCTGTCTGTATGGGGCCAAAGATGTAGGCAGTCAAAAAGCATTTGAGATAAAGCTAGACTTGAAGGATTTGAAAGTGACTACCATAGCTCCTCCTTTGGGTGCAACAAATGTCATTCTATATATTTCTCTGCAAGTTCAACCTCAGCAACATCAGCTGTCTACTTATTGAGGTTTTTGGTTCAGTGATTACAGGATAGGTGTCAGCAACTCATCTGAGCCCTGTAGCCAATGTTGGCATATGGCAGAGTAAACTGGCAAATTCAGAAATGTGGTTCTCAGTCCTCAGTTGAGATAACAGCAGCTGGATGTCTTCCAGGAACTGAAGAAATGCAGGAACCTCCGGGGACTCTCAGCAACCGATGCCAGGCTTCAGCTGATAAACGACCAGACAAGCCAAGTCTCCCGAAGTGCTTTATTTACAGTGCTATAATACAGATCACAAACAAATACCAACTCTCCTACTACAACCCACAAAGCAATCACTGGAAGCTCCTGAGTTTATATAACCTTCAGACCATGCGATCTCTCAAACCCAGTGACTTCCTGTGTTACATTCTAATGTGTCCCCCTGTGCAATCCAGCTAGATGTTTCATCATCCAGGCTTAGTGCATGCAGACACCAGAGTGTCCTTGAGGCTATGAGCATCAGCTGTGCTTGAACAGCCTTGTCCTTCCAGTGCTGGATGCTCATGGTCAGACACACACACATCTAAGCATTTCCCAGTGTGCTGACTTTAACCCCTGACAATAGGTGGTTGTTTACCCTCTGACTATAGATTAGTCCAATGCTGAGTGTCATCAGCTTGAGAGATACCACTATGGGGTTGCTTGCATGAACCAAAAGACCTGGTTTCCTCCCCCAGCCTCATGTCATCTAGATCAGACAACACAGGCCAAAACCCCAGGGGCTCAATCCTGGAGTAATTGGGCTCAATCCTGGAGTAATTAACCCTTGGCTTTGAGTGGAATTTCTAGGAAACTTTGCAGCAAAACCAGGCTGTTCAGATGGCCCTCTCATGTGTCCTACTTTGCTGGCTATCCATCCAACTGAGAAGCCCTCCATCTGATGTGGAAACAGGGCACCTGGCCATATAGGTGCAGCCAGAAACCTTATTTCCACATCAGACCAGGCAACTAGAGGGCTTCTAAGATGTTGAGAAGATGGTGTCCAGAGGAGGGCAACCAAAATGATGAAGGGTCTGAAAACCATGCCCTATGAGGAGAGACTTGGGGAGATGGGTATGTTTAGCCAGGAAAAGAGAAGAGTAAGAGGTGATATGATAGCCTTTTTAAAATATTTGAAGCAATGTCATACTGAGGATAGAGCAAGCTTATTTTCTGCTGCTCTAGAGAATGGGACCTGGAACAATGGATGGAAGCTACAGAAAAAGAGATTCCACCTCAACATTAGGAGGAACTTCCTGACAGTTAGAGCTGTTTAACAGTGGAATGTACTCCATTGCAGTGTGATGGAGTGTCCTTTAGAGATCTTTAAATAGAGACTGGAGGGCCATATGTGGTGTGTGTGTGTGTGTGTGTGTGTGTGTGTGTGTGTGTGCTTTGATTATGATTTCTTGCATGGCAGGAGGTTGGACTGGGTGGCCCTTGAGGTCTATTCCAACTCTATGATTCTGAGTCAGATCAATAGCTGGCAAAGTAAGGTGTGCATGGCAGTCCTGGGTCCAGGTTGGCACTGAGACAGCTGTGTGAACACACACCCATCTGCTCATCAACCCAGGAACCAACCCAGATGAGCACTATTACAGAAAAGCATGCAGTTGGCCCATGCTTTCCTGGCCTGTCTGTTTAGGCTCTAAGTGTATATAGGTCTGAAGGCTTAGGAGCTTATTGCACACACTTTTGTTTCTGCTCTGGGCACAGACAGGGAACACATGTGGCTGAGTGAAAATGGAGTTTATCACATGCTAAACTGTCAGAAAGGCATCCCCATGCCATCACCAACTCTAACCTGTTACTGAGCTGGATGAGTCATGTGAATTTTGCTCAGCTGGAAAGATTCTGGCTGAGCAAAAAAGCTTTCTGGCTGAGCAAAATTCACATAATAATAATAATAATAATAATAATAATAATTTTTATTTATATACCGCTTTTCCACAGATCAAAGCGGTGTACAGACAATGAAAACCATACAATTACAGCTCTAAGCACAATCATTCGCCTTCAAGGCTAAGCAGGAAATTGATGGCAACAGGGTAGATAACTTCATTCTTCGGGGGGAAGGCTTGACAAAAAAGAAGAGTTTTAAGCCTCTTTTTGAATGTTTCTAGGGGGGTTGTCAGACGGAGCTCCTCAGGTAGATCATTCCACATCTGTGGGGCCACCACTGAAAAGGCCATCTGGGATGTGGCAACATATTTGGAAGGTGGAATTACCAGTAAGTTCTTCCCAGATGTTCTGAGTATGCGGGGCGGATCACATGCCTCAGCCCAGCTCAGGGATGGGTTAGGGTCGGTGATGGCATGGGGATGACTTGCCGACAGTTTAGCATGTGATAAACTCTGTTTTCACTTGGCCACGTGTGTTCCCTACCTGTGCCCAGAATGGAGACATAAATGTATGCGATAAACTCCTTAGTTAGAACAACAGAACAATTACTTTCATTGCTACCACTTGCTGTGAAAAAAAAAAAACTGTGCTGGATCAGAACCGAGGGTCATCCTGTCTCTGATGCTGGTGGTGATATATAGCCAGCCTAACTAATAGTTATAGATAGCCCTTGTCTTTATTAATTTATCTAGCTCTCCTTTTAAAGCTTTCTAAGTTGGAAGCTATCACTATAATTCATTGCAGTGAGTTCCACAGATTGTGAGGAGAAAGACTTCCTTGTGTTTGTCATGAATCTCCCTCCATATGGATTCAGTGGATGACCCTGGTTTCTAGTATTAGAAAAAATAAATTTCTCCTTGTCTTGTTTCTCCACACCATGAACAATTTTGTAGCCTTCGGTGTCTTCTGTGGCTTTTCACCCTTATACCAACAAAAAGCTGTTATATTTTTCTGCACTCCTCTAGTAATACACACCTTCACAGAGCAGAAATAGTAGTAACATTGTACATAATAATGTGAATGTAATATAGTTGTTGCTCTTTTTTAAAAAAAGTAATATATGATGAAGTACTGTGCTGGAACAAACACAGTCTTTTCTCTTTATTGTTGTCTGTTACCTCAGTGATGACTGAAAGGACAAAAGGTTGTGAAGTCCACAACTGTACACACAACAAAAGGTTTCCAATTACTGAAATATTCACAACAGTGAACATCCCTCCTCCCCTTTTTTTCAAATATGAAGCTTTATAGTTTTTAACTAGAATAAAATGGTATCTTTCTTTTTGTTCCCCAAACTATTGGGTAAGATGTTCCTATGGTAACAGATACAATTTCATTTCTCTGATGTATTACAGAAGAAAAATGAATTGGATTTGATCCAACAACCCATATCAGCAATTACTAAGGATTTTTACTCAAATGATCTTGTGTTAACAGCAGTAGATCAGGTAAGAAAAAATGTTCTGATTTCCAAAGTCCAAGTTCAATTTCTTTCTTTATTTTTATATTTATTAGAGATAACCTGGTTTGAAGTATCATTAACATATTTGGGATGTCATATTAAATGTGAGACACACATGTCCTCCAAGCATTATAAAACATGCTTAGGGGCTATACAGACCGTTCCTAAGAGGTGGCGGAATGCCGCCCCTTTACTGGCCAGATCAGGGCCACAGCAACCTCACACCAGGGCTCCGATCTGGCTTTTGCAGGGCACAAATAGCGGCTCCTTTTGTGCCCTCTAAAGGGTGCCATAGCCTCCATGGTGTGGCTGTATGCCACCCTTCAGGGCTGCGTCATAATGTCGTGCACCATCTTGAGTGACATGTGGCATTATGGTGCCCTGGGGGTGGTGTCAGGGTGTGCATTGTCAGGATGCTGCGCCCTGACTCCACCCACAGGCTAGCCTTTCGGACCAGTCTGTATAGAGCCTTACTTAAATGTAGAGCATTTTTTTTTCTGGCACACTACTCATGTCAGGATTGTATCACCTTGTGTTCAAGTAACAATTAGTGGTAGGGCCTCCAGGTCAGAAGTATTCTAGGTCCTGCAATTTTAGGCCCAAATCATGAGAGTCCCCATTCTGATGTAATTCAGTATGATACATTCAGCCTCAGCCACAATTGCTCAATGCATGTAATTCAAATAACAAACATCACATCTAGCAAAGGTGAAAATATTTCTCTGGCTGGAAATCAGGTTTTCTGAGCTCTGTGCTGTACCGAAAACAACAACATCAAAGCAACATTTCCCCCAGTTCTATGTTGACACTTTTGAAACCACAGCTTTTAACAACATATGAGAGTGGCAGTTCAAGAAAGAAAGTTTTCCAGGTTCTGCTTTGAACAGTAAGCCGTCTACACTTGCTACTTCAAAGCAATCTGGAGCAACAAGGGGACAAGGTAGGTAATGTTCAAAGAAATGATCTCACTCTTTTTGCCCTGAGGACTGGAGATGATCCAGGTCCCTAGACTCAGGGCCAGGACCTCAGATTGGAAAACCCTAATATGTAGGGCATCGGTGTGTGTGAGAGAGAAATCAGGAAAAGCCCTATAAGTGAGGCAGCCTCTCCAAAAAGCAGACGACAGAAGTCATAAAAGGGCAGCAAATTATTAGTTTTTATTATAGTGTTTATCATCTCAGACATGCAAGTAAGGGAGGGGACTTCACCCCAGTATTTTGGGATGAGCCTCTCCCCGTGTGCTTGGACCATGCACCACCTCTGCTTCCATTGTAAAGAGGGGTTTGTATGATTATCTCGTTCATGTGCCAGAGTAACTTTGCTGGTTATGAGCATGATGCACCTTGAGGGTGTGGAGACTTGTTTCTTCTTCTTAACAAAAAGGTATCTTGGTACATCAGAATGTAGGAGGAGAGGGAGAGAATGAGAGAAAGAATTTCAGGCATATGCGCCTGTATATTTATTTACATCAGATCTTGGATTAAGTGACAGTCATGTAGATTGGACAGAAGTAAAGGATAAAACCTAATTCACTGAAATAACAAAAACTAAACAGAAAGTGTTAGGCTTTAAGTATTGGTTTAAAAAAAAACCTTCTGTAAGTAATCATATTGATATTCTAAGTACACATACAGTCAGTTTTCCCTATCCACTGATATTTTTATTCATGGATTCAAGCATCCACAGTTTGAAAATATTTTAAAAATGCATGAATTCCCAAAAGCAAATCTTGATTTTGCCATTTTACACAAAGGGCACCATCTAACTGTGCCTTTGTATGTAATGGGTCTTAAGTAACCCTGGATTTTGGTACCCACAGGAGGTCCTGGGCCCAAACTCCAGACCAAGGGATACCAAGGGCTCACTATATTTACAAAGAAAGAACTTCAATCCAATACTTACCAGCACTAGAGTATAGATTTATATAAAATAAAAACGTGTCTTCCCCTTCACTCCCCACAGCCTAACCTCAACACTCAAAGGTTCTGTTTATATGGTAAGACTTCCACTCCAGTCTCTATGTCTCTCATTAATTACAATATATTGAGTCAAGGCTAAAATCCCATGTGAAGGTACCATCAATGAGCCCTCAAAGATAATAGATCCTTATTAAAATACATATACAGATATGTAGAGTGGAACACAGTCATATTTTTTAAAAAAAATCTGTTCAAAATGTCATGATGAAGAGGTGTGATTAACCCCAGAATCCAGTTTTTCCCAGTCTATGACAGGAACCTTTCAGTTTGTAACAACTAAAGTAAGCCAAGGATGAAGGGGGGACATGGGAGGAGGAGAGAGAAACTGATACATTTTAAAAGCAACTGAACTAATGGGACAACAGATGATTAATTGGGACTGCCCCTGCAATATTGGGACAATTGGAGAATACAGTCTCTCTCTGGCCCTTTTAATGAGTCAAGAAAGGAAAGCATCTGGTGGATATGTGGCGACTGTCTCTTCTTCAAGGGTCTTTTCCACATCCTCTGGCTGTTCAAATGGAAAAGAATCCATTACTATTGTACAAGATTACATCCACCAACTCAGTATGAACAATGACATCCCAGGTAGAACAGATCTGAGCAATACTATCTTCATAGTCTATTGTATTGTATTTTGTACATGGTAGTCTGTACTGTATTTGCTTTATACCTTATTTTTTCCAGGGCTTGGACTCTGAAAGTGCCATTGGCATGTATTCCAATATCAAGTAGTCATCAAACAACAAAGTGATATTGTGATTCACATATGTGTTGGACTTACTAAAATTAAGCATGGGAGTTAATCATTCTTCAACACTGAATGGTGATGTGAGACATGCAGGCAAGTTAAAAGCATGAGCTGGTATCTTTCCATTTGAAATACAGAATGTTGCCCTGAACAGGCACAATATCACAAACTGGGCCATCATGCTGATCTCCAATCCTTTCTTAATCTAGGGATGCCATTTAGGACTACCTTTGTCCTAGCCCTAACTCTGTGACACAACTGAAACAATGAGCCAGAGGAGCTTGAGATTAAACATAGTTCAATTCTTTCCCCACCTCACTCCTTCTCCGCTTCCTTTTTGGTTCTTCTTCTTGCAGTAGTTTGCTATGTCACTAGATGACTGAGTGAAGCCAGTAGAAGAGTGTTGGTAAAAGGATATTTCTCCTGAAAGCAGAGTCTTGTGACTAATTCTATCCCTTAGTAGCTTTAACATTGTTCCCAGTCCCATTAAAATGGACCTTAGGTTCAAAATGAGGCTGATCTGACCTTACACTAGGCCAATATGCTGAATCTGAAGCCCTTCCAATGTAGGGATGCTGGAAAAACTTATGACTACATTCACTCTGGCCTAACTCACAATCCATTCATTATCTATTGTGCATGACCTTTGGATCACTGATATGAAAAGGGGTGATAAATAACTGCCTTGAATTATAAATAATTATTATATCTAGTACACATGATGGCTAGGGATCGATAGCTCAGCATATTTTCAGTATATTACTTTTCGTGGTATACATTTCTAAGCATTCCGCATTAATGTAGAGGTATGTCTGGAAATGGGTGATTATGTGCATCAAATATATATTTAAAGACATACTTTCTTTTTAAAAGTATGCTTTTTAAAGAGGATGCACAAGATTCTGTTCAGGCCCTCATTTGGAAAATGCCCTGATTTGACTCATATAGTTACTACTCTGAAGTAGATAATAGCTGTGGCTTTTTGGCTGCTTGTCAGAACAACATGACTTTTTCACCAGTTTTGCAGAAACTGATGAGGAGATGAAATATGACAGATTTTGTGAATAAAGAGGACCCCCACCCACCCACTAAATGTTTTACTATGTATTTTATTTTGTTTTGTTTTTTAAAAAGGAAACAGAAAAACACACAGAGAGAACAGAAGAACTAAACAAAGTAATCCTTTTTTCATTTTCATTATTTTTAGATATGCCTTTGAGTGAACCTTTGAAATTTAATCCACCTCCTTTTTTTCTTTATGACCCATTCCCTGGCTAACAGCCACTTCTCTGCAAAAGAAGAGGAATACAACTATATGAATGACTGTACAGCTACAAGTATCACAGTCATCCATAATGAAAAGCCTTACAGAGGAAGTACTGACCCTCACACATATTGAAGGCAACAAAATATTTCAGTTAGTTATATAAGGTCTGGTTGAAATATACACCCTGTGGACTACTTCATGGGAAGTTTGAAAACCCACTAGAAGATGAAGAAAGGAGGGTGTACATTGGAGTGGAAAGGATGGCATCTGCAACAGGACTATTTGCTATTTGATAATGTGGTTAAGTCATTTTTCCTCCTTTTTGTCTTTTTCTTTCTTTGGTTCAAACAAAGTCAACTAGAATTTGAAATACATTTTATGAACAGCATTGAAACCACTGCTATGCCACGGTGTAGAATACTATTTAGCACTACTAGTGGGGAGGGGAAAGAGATTATTAGTCTCTTGAGGTCTGCCAATTCTATCCATATGATGTGTCTGGGAACCATACCATATCATGATGTGAGGGTGTAGTACCTGATAAATGAACTCAACTCCCTGGAATATCATGATCCCTGGAAGAACACATCTTAACTGAGAATGCTCTTATGCTGAACTTTGGAAAGCTACTATTCATTGTAAGATATGCATTGTGAAAAGAAAGAAGGTAGAACCCTTCTTAACTAAAGAAATGTAGAGAGCCATGCTGAAGCTGAGATGTCTTCTCCCTAAGAAGAAGGGCTGCCATTTGATGGAGGAGGAGCAAGTGATTTCATCCTAAGAGTATGAGTCTAGGATTTGAAGGAAGACCAGCATAATAGGTCAGTACCGGTAATGGACAACCTAGGAAAGCTGATAAGCTCTCTCTCTTCCCTTCTGCTTGCTCTCTATCCCTTGCATGTTTTGTCAATGCAAGCTTGCTTGCATCCTGCTACTTCCAATAGTGTTAATACCAATAAAGATTTTAGCAATTAACAGCAACCGTTTGTCTAAAGTTAAATGAGTGGGAGGCCACTTGAGACACCAGCCAACCACCTTGTCAAAAGGTAGGTTACCTAGCTGTGTGAAAGTAACTAGCCTGCAAAGCTGGCAAAACCTTTCCACTAACCTTCCCCGGGGGAGCAAGAACCAACAAAGATGAGATGGCAGACTCTAGTAAAGAACAATATCTCTCAAAGGTGACATGCTGTACACAACCAATTAAAATTTTTGGAATGTTTAAATTTATTGTCTCTGGATGTTATATTTAGCAGTGAATGGTTCCCTGGAAATGAAAAGAGTTCAATACTAAAGACAAAAGTAGATTATTTGTTTCCAGGTATCACAGATTAATGAGGTAGACAGTCTCCCTAAGAACAGATGTTTCCAATTAAAGTGCTGTTTTGTTTCTAACATTTAACCTTCTATAAAAAATGCTGAATTATTTTTTTACTCTTGCTACTTTAAGAGGCAGATAAAATGATATTCGGCAAGGTGTGTGGGTTTTATGTTTTGTTTTTGTAATATGGAGTGGGAATTGTGTGGCTCTTAGGCTACACAAAGCTGGAGGAGCCCCTTGAGACCAGTGGATACCCCCAGCTGCCACCAGAATCACTAATTGGTGTGAGATTAGGCCACTGAAAATTGTTTGGGGTGGGGGGTTCCCTCACCCCCAAACTCTCTTACGTCTTGTCAGCTCTGGCCAGGATACCACAGGGGCAACCCAGAGTGTCTTAGGCCTGTTACAGACAGCCAAAATAAAGCTGCTTCGAGTCACAGTGGAGGTATGGTGTTTCAATGATGCATGCGCCCTAAGAGTCCAGAAGTCGCACCAAAGCCACGCTCCAGCCCTAAAGACTGGAGCATGGCTTTGGTGTGGCTTCTGGACTCTTAGGACTCACGCATCATTGAAACACCATGCCTCCACTGTGACTTGAAGCAGCTTTATTTCGGCTGTCTGTAACAGGCCTTAGTCCTTTAGCTTTCCTGTTTCTCCTGTTACCTTGGACTCTTGTTTTTGCACCATGCTAGCTGTTTGCACAGGTGCTCTGCTGGGCCACTCACTGTGTCTGCCATCACCACAAGTAACTAGTTTCTGTGATCTCAATGAGGTGTCCACCAATGGTCATATATTGCTTTGTTCTGGCCTCAGAAAGAGTGGCCTGCAGTGATAGTTGATGCAACAGGTGGCTCAATGAGACACCATGCAGACAGCTGCCACAATGTGGAAGCAAAGGTGTTGATTTTTAAAAGGCTTGTATTAATCTTGTTCTACCCCAGTTCTGCTGAAGGACATGCTGGATGTCATCTGGCCTGCCATTTTCAGAACCAGGGTCTGGGCTGTGTGTCATCTGAATAGGACAAATCAAGTATGGAGGTGGGGGAGATGGGCCTTTTGGTCCATGAAGAAGGGCCTTGACTTCCCTTGAAATGAGAGTCAAATATGGGCAACTATCACTTCTGGTCTGTAAGAACAGAGGCTACACTGAGGGTGCTACAGCCTCATAAAGGTGCAGAGTAGTCCAAAATGGTGATTCACAGCCTTCCAGTCTGAACAGGGTACCCCCCCCCCCATCTTTTCTTGAACAAAATAACTGTGTGTCTTCAAATGAATGGTCCCCATTAACTTGTGCTGGCAGTGCTGTGTGACACAGTTGGATGTGTTTGTAGACAACTGTATGACATTGCTACTGAGTGTGGAAGTAACAGGGAGAATCTGGGGTAGTTTCAGGGAGCAGCCCATAATAATCTGGCTGGTGTAATTAGCTAAATCAATATATGGTACAAAATTTTAAGTTTTTTTAAAAAATAAATCCAATTAAAACATTAATTTAAAATAATTAAAAATACATTAGGTACACATTATATAATAAAGAATCCCCAGCTTAACCATTGGACTGCTCTGCTTACCTCTATTGAGGCTGGCACAGGAGGGGTATATACAAAGGAATAGTCCAGAGTCCAGTCTAAAGGTCACACAATACCAGTCAATCACAACAAAGGAGAGAGACAAGAGCATAGTCATAAGGCAAGTCCAGGGGTCAGATAACCAGAGTCATGAATCAAAGAGCAAGGAACAACAAAACTGGTTGTCAGCTGCAAAGAACCTCTGCAGCTGGAGGTCTTTTAAAAGGCCCCTGCTTCTATCAGCTGAAACCTATTACCTCTCCTCTTGGCTTCTAGGCTGGAAGAATGCCTCAAAGACTTCTTGACTTGTCTTCGCTCCACAGGTCCTAGCAACTGCAGCCTACAGTACATAGAGTGTGATTTTCCCTCTGCAGCTTCCAGGCAGCCCCAGATCTGTCCCTGTCTCAGCTTCCTCCATGTCTTCAGAGTCTGAGTCCTCTGACTGTGCCTCTAAGTCAGGCGCAGGGCAGTCCATGACATGGACATCTTTCCACACCAAACAATTAAAGGCTGAAGGTCTCTTCAAATGAGAAGGTATTTGCTGGTCAACAAAAGAGAACAGAGAGGGAGCCAAATGAGCCTCCCTTGGGAAGAAGTTCCATATTCTTTCCACAAGACAAACACACTTGATCTATTGTCCAATGGTCAGAAGATCTCTTTGCTTCATTTGAATGTTTATTTTATAGGTGTCAACTCTGAGATTTTTTTTTATAAAAAATAGTTACCTTTTATTAGTGTATACGACTAACCTAATCATATCCCATGTACTACCCCCTTCCTTTCTCTTCCCTTTCTTTGTAATTGTGTTTTAAAATTCTAATATAGAAAAAATAAAAAATGTATACAAAAATACATACATTCGTGAACATGAACACAAAAATATGTACAAACTTGTATATTGGGGAAACTCTCTCATAACGAGTTATGGGAATGGGGCAGAACAATACTGTTGATGGGATTTAAAAACAAACCCAAAGTCGTGGGCTTTCATATGCCTATTGCTGAACTGTATAGGGCCTTTGCAATATAATATACAGCGTTTTCTTTGGCATATAGACCATCTGTTATAATGACAGACATTTTGCTGTTAGGAAGAAATAAACACATTAAGAGCAAGTCCAATTGCTTATTATCCACCTAGGAAGTTAAAATTGTAGAAACAGTCAATGGCTTGTCAACTGTAGACTCAAGGTGGGTGAGAGAAAAGAGTAAAGGTGACAGATGATATGGTTTCTGATCATCTGGGCTCAGTGATAGCACAGATGAGCAGAGAACATGTATTACTTGCTATGTGTTATACACCAAATTTAATACAAATCTTTAGGAATTGCTGTCCAAGTTTTAATTAGTCAATCTAACATGCATGATACTCAACAAAACATTTGTTTTGAAGAAATGTTAGTCTATTCATGTGGATTTCTGTTATTTAACTCTCAGATGTGAATCAAGTGAATATAGAGAATTGACAAAAAATGGTAATTTTCTTTTTCCTGAAGGCTCAATATTTCCCAGCAGGAGAAATATGTCCATTTTG
Organism: Sceloporus undulatus; assembly: GCF_019175285.1. Classification (NCBI taxonomy): domain Eukaryota; kingdom Metazoa; phylum Chordata; class Lepidosauria; order Squamata; family Phrynosomatidae; genus Sceloporus; species Sceloporus undulatus. The sequence goes on along the minus strand of NC_056523.1, from coordinate 45,910,920 downwards.
ATTGTGGCTTTTAAAAAAGATGACACATATAATTATTTTTCATTATCACAACAGCTTGATTTATCTCCTTTGTCAATATTTGTCTCCATCTTGCTGCTTCTTATCTCCAGAGTGCAGAATCTACCATACTGATTGTAGAAAAAAATATGTGCTTATCATGAGACCACAATTGGTTTAGAATTAAAGCTTAAGGCTTCCTCCCAAAGTGTTAATAAGAATTCAGATAAAAAAATTTAGAAGTTTTCCTTAGGTAGATACCTAGTTCAAGCTGTCAGTTCATTTTCTAAGATTTTATGGCCCAGGGATGTGGAATCAAAATTGTGTAGATTTATACAGAGCTGATATAGCATGAGTATCATTTTTTTTTTACTTTACTTGGTTCATCATTATTAAATGTTTTCCTTTCCTTTTAAACAATGCAGCCCATCAGCTCTGTCATGCTCTGTGGTTTGACTGAAGAAGTAACAGTCTGCACCTATCAGACCATTATCATCAATTTTGCCTTCTGCATCTCCTCTGAATCTTGGAGGTATATGCTTCTCACTTGGCAGACATCTGTCTCTTCAGGCAAGAAATGCAAGGCAAGTTCTTACTTCTTGCTAGAAGGATAACTTAACAGTTCCCACTGATTTCAATAAGAATCAGATGTAGGCAGTGTCTTAGTGGGTTTACCAAATCTATTTTGCATAATAATAATAATAATAATAATAATAATAATAATAATAATAATTTTATATGTATCCCACCTCTTCCTTTTTTGCGATTGAGGTGGGTGACAACAGAGGTTAATACAATACAAAATAAACCCTTGAATCCCCTCAACCCTTACCCTTCCTCCCCAAATAGAATTGCAACAGTAAAATCATATATAAATACAGATAACAATGACAAGTTAAAATCAGTTAACAAGTGGTGACAGCAGTGGGAATTAATCAGAAGATCAGATTTGTTCAGACAAAGGTCTGGGAAGGCCTGCTGGAAGAGAATTGTTTTTATTGCCTTTTTGAAAGCTTCAAGGGATGTTATTTGGCGAGTCTCTTCCGGCAGTTCATTCCAGATTTTTGGAGCAGCAACTGAAAAGGTCCTCTGGGAAGACATCACCAGTCTGGTCTTCCTCAACTGCAGTAAATTCTTCCCAGAGGACCTGAGTATGCAAGAAGGATTATATGGAGGAGGCATTCTTTCAAATAGAGTGGACCCAACTTGAAGGAACGCCTTTCCCCACATACCCCTTCACATACATTGTGATGTGGATTGTTATTATTATTATTTTAAAAAACAAAAAAAAAAATCATTAATATTTTTACATAGATATCTTCAAATGACCCCATTAACTGATGTACATCCCCATCAACTAAAGTACATTGGTGCACATTTTAGAAGTGTATGTTGAATTTTCCCCCAACCATGTGACATATTGACTCCTAGCCCGTGACTGTAGAGTCACTGCAGCCCCCTCTTCACCACCCAGTACCTGACAGAGAGTGGTAGGGATCAGAGGAACACACTCCATATAGTCAGACACAAAATGGGGTCCTCCAGAGATTTCAGCAGATGATGTTATCATTTCATGTCAGAGGTTTCTCCATCCCCCAGTCCATAAGGAACAGAATAGGTATGGAGGAATTGGACTGATTCTATGATACGTCTGTCAAAGCTTTGGTCAAAGTGAAGGAAATTCCAACCTCCATATCAAAATAAGATATTCAGAAGTCTAAGCTTGTTTTACACCTGCAATATGCCACTAACAGGATGTCAGAATTTCTTATATATCCATACTTGCAACTTAGAAAAGAGCTTATAGATTTGATCGCTCAGCTCTTTGTGGGGGCAAACTCATGATAGCAAATTTTTCTTACATGTTGGTTTTTAAGTACTGTTGTTTTAAAATGTACCACAGGGAAAACTACAACTTTAGATACAGCTTATCATGCACTGATAACTTCAGTAGTAAAGGAAAAATCTGTTCATGTTAATATACACCTGTAATGCAAGAAAGAATGCTTTTCTCCTATAGATATTTTTATCATCTCAATCATTAGTTTTGAAGTAGAATTTAACTTGCCAAGTCTGCAATCATAGACAGATACTTTGTTGTAGGAGGTGTAGCAACAGATTGAGGTGGAATAATTTTATGCAGGGAAAGAATTACTCCCACCTTCATGACTGAAATGAAGGATGGTTTCAGAGAATGTTACTATTGTACAGGTAAAGAAAACTGGTTTGTTACTCATGGATACATCAGTTACTTTAACCATATACATGAAGAAAACAGTGTGGTATTTCAGGTGTATATAATTTCCATGCAAATGCTTCTTGAACTCAGTAGAACCATACAATAGGGAAAGGATATTTTTATTATGCATTTGACAGTGCAAATGTACTCATATTGCACACAGGGAGACAATAACTATGCCCATGAAATTACATATAATGTCTGCAATGCCTGATGTAACAGGAGATAATTATAGCACTCCCAGAATGTGACAGGTGTCAGGAATGAAAGTGTTATCTCTTTCTCGCTTAAAACTATGGAAGATAACACCTGTGCTAAAAGGTAGGCATTTTCTGCCAAAACTATAATCCCAATCACTTACAAATTAGTTTCAGTTCAGTTTCCCCATTTACAAAACAGCCGAACATGTTCAGCCTCTATGACCTTGGGCCATGTCAGTTTGCATAGAAGTAGAAACACTTAACCACTGAAGAAGAAAAAAACACATTCATTTCTCAGTTTTATGTTATAAATTCATTTCACTATTTTCATTTTTCATTTATTTGCCTGTTAAGCCTCTCCCACACAGTTTTAGTCAGTGGAGCCTCTTAGACAGAGATAGACCAGCTTATCTAATTTCTCTCATTTGATTCCTCAGCACTAGCATTTTTCATTTCACTCCTTATTATCCTCTCCACACACTCATTCTCAATCTTGCAACAATGCCCAGACTAGAGGTGCATCCACATTGCACAATTATAAGAATTTGACATGACTTTAACTGCCAAGGCTCCATTCTATAGACCACTGAGACATGTAGTGTGATGAGGGGCTTAGAATTACCTAGTTTTCTCCACTAAAGTACAATGGGTCCTTGGTACCCACTGGGGTTTGGTTCCAGGAGCCCCTGTGGATACTTAAGTTCCATTAAATACAATGGGGTAGGGAAGTGGTGTCCCTTTAAATAAAATGGTAAAATCAAGGTTTGCTTTTTAGAATTTATATCAATTTTTAAATATTTTCAAACCATGAATGCTTGAATCCATGGATAACAAAATCAGTGAATAAGGAGGGCCAGCTGAGAGCATTAGGGAAGAGAAATCAAAGATCCTTTCTTGTTGTTTTGTGCCTTCAAGTAATTTCCGACTTATGGCAACTCTAATACGAACCTATCATGGGGTTTTCTTTGCAAGATTTGTTCAGAGAAGGTTTGACATTGCCTTCTCCTGAGGCTGAGAGCATGTGACCTGCTCAAGGTCACCCAGTAAGTCCCTTACCTCATCAAATTGCAAGTCCCGTTCTTTTACAGCAGGAATCCATTACAGCTAAGGTAGTATCAAAGTCCTATGACTGACCAGTATAAATACACCATTGCTCATTGTATGAATACACTCAGCCTGCCAACTTTAATATTTAGTTTGTGGTAAAGACATGGTAGGTGAGTAATCATTATTTTCATACCAACCACAACCCCAGAAATGACTTAAGAAAACTTCTGCTAGCAGCCAAAGGAGAAGAAAATTTCCCTACATGAAGCCAAATTTTCTAATATTCTTTCTTTCTAGATGATGGATAGCATAAACAAAGGTGAGCAGATGTATAGGAAAAGATATAACTTGGAACCTCCAGAAAGTGAAGTAAGGCCCGTTACAAACGGGCCTAAAAGTGTGCGCTCCGCGCATGCTAGGGTTAGAAAGGGGCGTCTTCGGACGCCCTCAACCCTAGCATGCGCGGAGCGCACACAAAATGGTGGTAGCCATTCACACAGCCGCCACCATTATGACATCACGACCGCGCCGCCTCTATACGGGGCGGTGTGGATGTGACGTCGTCACGTGTGCCAGGCCGCAAAGTTCGCCCCTTCCCCAGCCGCAAAAGGAGCTCCGAAACGAAGCTCCTTTTTGCCATTTGCATCGCTGGGCACACCTTCAGACGGCTGCACCCAGCAACGCAGGGAGAAAGGGGCCAAGTGGCCCCTTTCTCTCCTCCCCGCCGCCGCGGGGTTCCTTGGGCTTGAAGCCCCAGGACACCCCTCCAGGCCGCGGGGAAGGGGCCTTTTGCTGCTTCCCGCAGCCTGGAAAGCGGCGGATCAGGGCCTCCAGCGGCTGCCGCTTTGGCCACTGAGGCCCCGATCCGGCTGGGAAAGGGGGCAGTGCAGCGCCACTTTTTGGCGGTCGTAACCCGCCTAAGTTGCTTCCCTGTAGTAAGAAAAAAACTCAAAGAAAGGAAATATATTTATTAGATTAATGAGAAATGTTATATTTGTTGAAAAATTTGCATACTGCAATAGTTGTCTGCCTACTGTAATGAAAAGTATTAAGTTCTGCTGATTTTTGTTGAAGGATGTAGACATCTAGAAATGTCTAATGCTACCTTCAGGGACTCTCTAATCTCTGGTAGCTTTCAAGTCCTCTGCTTTTATGGCCTTTTCTATAATAATAGAGCCTCAGTTATAACATGATGCTGTTAGTCATTGTCTTCATCATGCTGCAAATAGGAATGCCCATCCAGAATTGGTTTGTCCTTACACAGCAAATGGTACAATGTTATATTGCTCTTTACCAGGCTGTTCTCACTATGAGCTTTATCACACTAACAAGATCCTGTGGGAAAATGGGAGTTAAACGTAATTTAAAGTACATTTGATTTTAAACAAAATTTGCAAATTCGGGTAGTTTATCACACTAGGGGACTAACCAAACGAAATAATGTGAAGTTAATCTGAACACAAAGCAGAGGAAACTGGCAGCTTTTTTTTTTTTTTTTTTTTTTTACTTTCGGGTTGTTGGTATGACTGCCTATAGTTTGAATCATTCAGTGCAGCCTTCCTGGAAATGAAAAGTTCCCTCTGGGTTAGGCAAAGGTATCCTATTTACAGACTTTTAAACATTATAGCATGAATTTTCAGAAATTCTCTTCAGACATCTCAGATCCTCCATGCAGTTATTATCAGTGTTTGCCACACAACAGTTATTCATCAGTTTCACTTTCTTCATGCTTTTGTAGCAAAAGCTCTTTTACAGATGGATTTATTTTTATCTCTGTTCTGTCTATCTTGTATGTACAGTGGTCTCCTTTGATTTCCCTGACTCCTTTTTCTGATGCAGTTATGTGGAAACACAATCTGTGAAAAATCTGTCACCTTTAGATCAGTTGACTACACAGCTCTGTATGTCTTGATGACACTTCCTTGTACCTGCCAATGTTTTTGTGTTGGTACGTTTGCCTCTCGGTATAGTGTCAGCACAGATGCAGGGTTTTTCCCCTCTACAGATTATTGTCTGTGAACATTTAATAGCTTCAAGGGATATGAATGAGCTGTTTCTGTTAGAGGAATCTTCCATTTCCTGAAAGTATATAATTCAAAAGTTACAAAATTACAAATCTTATCATGAAAATGAAATGATGGTTGTCCATCTTGTTTGCTTGCTTAGATTGGCATAATTAATTGAGTTAGTTTTTAGAATCTTCATATGACCAATAGAGATATAAGAAATCAGTCTCTGATTCACAAGCTCTTATCCCAGCTTAGCAATTTTCATTTGTCTTTCCTTACAAAGCAATATACATGTCTTTCTGAACTATTCCACCTTGAGACTATCCAAGCTAGGCTCGGGCAAATTTGCCTTTGCCTGAACATACAGAAGAATGTGGACATAGAATAGACTGTACCATGTCAGACTCTGTGTATGTATGGTGGGAGGATTCCACCTCAACATTAGGAAGAACTTCCTGACAGTAAGGGCTGTTCGAGAGTGGAACACACTCCCTCGGAGTGTAGTGGAGTCTCCTTCCTTGGAGGTCGTTAAGCAGAGACTAGATGGCCATCTGCTGGGGATGCTTTGATTTGGATTTCCTGCATGGCAGGGGGTTGGACTGGATGGCCCGTGCGGTCTCTTCCAACTCTATGATTCTTGGAATGCTACTTTATTAAGAGCATCAGTCTTACAGACGCATACAGATTTCCCTTGCATCTTGACTCTGAAATATTAATTTTTGTCTGGGAGACATAGATTAAACTATCACTTAGACTGCTAAGACAAGCTAAAAAAAGAGTTGTTACTATACTATGTTTGGCTGTTCTTCATTAATTGCTGTTCTGATTGGGTCTTGCTCTGAGCATAGGGTCTTGGACCTCTGATATACATGCTCTCCTGATTCTCTACCACATTTTCTCTGACAGAGAGGCAGGGTAAAAATAAAGCTTTTATTTATTTATTTATTTATGCATGCATGCAATTAAGTCATTTGGACACATCCTGTTTGGAGTTGTGCTTAAAGGGATAAATGCTTTCTCCTTGACAGGGTCACCTAGAGCACTGCTTAGGAAAAATTGAGATCTGGTTGCAATGGATACAGCCAACGAGTTCCCGATCTAACACCTTGTATAAATAGAAAATTGGACATTGGATGGTAATTATCCTTGATCATAGGATCAACAGAGTGTACACATCTCCAAAACCAGGTTAGGATCCATGACAGTAAGCACTTCCATCTTGTTTAGATTCAACTTCAGTTTATTTTTCCTCATCCAATCCAATACCTCTTCCAGGCATTCATTCAGAGGAGACATTTTCTCCTTAGCTGAGGCTGCTTTTGAAGACACTGAGAAATACATTTGGATGCCATCAACATACTCATTGCACCCTACCCATGCCTCCAGATGATTTCTCCCAATGGTTTCACCACCATCTAGAATCTACCTAAGAGATAGGACTGGACCCACTGAAGCACATGCCCCTAATTCCCACACCCCTCAGGCATTCCAGAAGGATACCATAAAAATAAAGGAGCTTTTTAGGGAGTGGCTGAGGGAATCTTAATCCACCCCATGTTTGAGCATTAAAAGAGTTAGTGAATAAGCTGAATTTATTTGGGAACTAAGGCTTGAATTATTCTCTTAAGGACCAGACTAAAAACTGGAGCTGATTCACCAGTTCCAGTGACATGACAGTCACTCATCACCACTGAGGAATTGTCTTCAGCATCTGTAGCAGGAAAAAAAAACCCCATCACCTTAACTATGTCCCGGTACCAACAGGCCAAAAGTGGCATGGCGGCACCAATACTAGGGTTTGGGAGCGTGCAGCGACCGCATGCCCCTGAACCCTAGGATGTACAGGCACTGCCATGACTGCAGGGCTCCACCCACATGGGCCGTGTGTCCATGATGTAAGCTCTGCGCAGCATCTGTATGTTGCTGCACTGCGTTTGCTTCACTGATGCACCACAGTGGCATCAAGTGTGTACTCCTAAAATAACCTGTTTCTTCCAGGTTCTTTTAGGTGCAGAGGGATACTGCAGGGTTTGGCTGCTGTAGCGTCCCTTGGGAGCAGAAAGGAGTGGCTGCAGACCCTATATCACTGTTATCCCTTCTTATTTCCTTTTGAAATTTAGAAGAAAAAGAACCCCAAAGTCCACTCCCAACCCCAATCCCTAACCATGTTTCTGAATCCCTAAACATGTTTCTGAGGAATTAGGACTATTGAGTCTTCTTCTGAAAAGCTCCTCACCATTAAAAACTTTATGGTGTTCATGTGGACCCACAGAGCTATTTACTTGAGGAAAAACTATTTGTAAAGCCATTCTGAAGCCATTATTGGTTCTTTATAATAAAAGACTGTTTCTCATTCTGAAATGGATTGTTTTTCACTCATGATGTGGTTATTTTGTTGGAAACAGTTGGCCAAAAGTGGAAAAGCTATCAGTCATCAGGACAGGATAATATTTTCCTGTTATGGACTGGAAAATCTGTGTGTTTTATTCCATCTGCTTTATTTATTTATTTAAAAAAAACTTCAAATTCAAACCCAAATTCATTTCAAATCCTATTCTTGGGTGAGTCTGCTGGATGAATAACTCAGGGGCAGTATAGACCAACACTTTGTGCTGGCCTGACTGCAAAGTAGGGCTGAACTAGGGCTGAGTGTCCACACACACCCAGCTCTAGTTCTGCTGCTTGGCTGCCATCATGATACACACCCATCCATACAGCATGCAACATGATGGCGTCTGTGGTGCGCAGTGCCCAAACAGTCCTGGCTGGAAGGGGCATCATCATGGTGCATGAATGCACCAATGACGCAGCTTCCAGAAAGCTGCTCAGAGCAGCTTCTTTTGGGGTGCGGATCGGTGCCGCACTGTGTGGCTTCTTTGATCCAGGGCATACAGGGGTGGTGTTTAGCTGCATATCTGTATAGCCTCTCAGTCACTTGGAGTTTCTTTCATATTCCCTTAAAGCACATGCAACCCACCTTAGTTTTTTCCCCTCATTCCTTAATAGGAAGAAGTAATAAATTTAATCCAAATACAGGAAGCCTTGAGAAATCTGTCTAAATGCTTTCAGGTGATTTAGTGAGGTGTTATGGTGAACCAAGGTATAAAATCCTTCATTTCTATTCTTCTTGCTGCTGGAACATAGGTCATATTGAGCTTACCCTTTCCTGACCCAATACTGTATATAGATGTGCAGACATATCTGTACTTACACATGTATATGAGTTGAGTCTCCCTCCTCCAAAATGCTTGGGAAAGAGGTTTTTTGATTTTTTAAAAATTTACTTTGGAATGCCTGTATTTGCATATACGTATATAATGAGATATACTGGTGATGGGCCCCATGTGGCTCGGGCGCTGTTGAAATCAATGAGCATGTTCTCCTTTACTGTAAATTCTATAGGGACATTCGTCACCAACTGATTAGCCCACTACTGAGTAAATTCCCAGGTAAAACTGACTCTTTTTATTTACACCTCCTATTGGATAACAATGATCCTACAGTATCCCATAAGGTGGCTAAATTTTGTTACATTGTTTGTAAACTGCGCCCTCAACTGACAAATGGACATTTTATTATTGTGCAGAAAGATTTGTTTGGATACTGTACATATATAGTCTACTATTAGTTTATATTTTAATCTCTTATTGTTATACTGATACGCTATTTGTGTGGTATTGTTTTTATACTGGTCAAAGACTGAATAAATTTTTATTACTATTACTATTACTGGTGATGGGACACAAGTCTGGACAAAAGTTATGTTTCATATACACTTCATAAACAAAGTATGAAGGTAATTTTATACCATATTTTAAAATATTTTAAAATGATTTTATGCATGAAACATAACTTTTGTCCAGACTTGTGTCCCATCAACAGTATATCTCATTAAAAACGTATATGCAAATAGAGGCATATACGTATATAATGATTGGGCTATCCAAAGGGTCACTCCAGCTGAGATTGCACCAGAACCACGCAACTCCACAACCCGCTTCCAAAACCACAGTCCCAAAACAGCTGTCACTAAGAGCTGGATTAACTCTGCTTCTTTATTATTCAGTCCAAAGACTAGATTTCAGACTCAGAGAGGCTTTCTGCCACTTTGGGGCATGTATCATGTAAATGCCATGCTTCTTTTGGCCCATGTATTTTGGGCAAAAGTTTCTGTATACTGAACCATTAGAAAACAAAGTTGTCACTATCTCAGCCACCCATGAAAAAAGTTATGGGTTTTGGAATATTACAGATTTTGGTATTCTAGATAAAGGAGGCTCAACCTGTATATACATGTTGTATTGTATATCTTTGTTTTGTAAGCTGCATTGGAAGAGTTAGAGTATGTGAGAGAGGGAGAAAGAATAATGGGTGACTGCTCCATTATGACTTCCATCCTAGATCCACTTGCTTAAGAATAAAGGGCATTGAAGAAAATGTCTGGAGAACATCTGGCTGTGAGTCTTGCAAAACTTATACCCTGTTCTGTCTGGCCTATTTTCATCTAGCCAGAGCAGGCATTGCTATTCAGAAATTGTCTAGATTACATATATAAATATTACTGCTAAAGGTGCTAGAAATTATGAAGGTGGACTCTTCCTTGGGGTTTTTGGCTAAGATGATGTTGACAATTGGCAAAAAACCCCAAAGGAACCCCCCTCACATCCCACCCTGTCCACAAACAGGGGTATCACAAGGAGAGTGCAGGGGTTCATGCCACACCAGGAAGAGGTGACACCACTGCTATCCAAACATATGCTTTTGGGCAGAATTGGGCTATGGTGTTCACCTGATTTCCTTTGAAACACTGAAAAAATGCTATTAATAGGGTGAGGCTCAATGGGAAAAGCAAGAAGAGGGCCAAAGTTTTTTAAAATGATTTTTAAAATTTAAAATGTTATTATTATTTTAAAAAAACACTTTTTAATTTTTTAAAAACACTTTTTTATTTTAAAAAATCACATCTTACAAAAATTTTCACTGTAGCCATATGAAATAATATGCATGTAATTACATTTAGACTGTACATATGATATTGTAATTTAAAAGCAAAATTTTAATTTTGCTAGATGTTTATGTCACAGCTATCACGATTACATTCAGTCATCTAAAAGAATTATGTTTTGAGTAACATCAGTATAAAAAGATATTACTAAGGATTCTGTATGGTGTGGAATGGGAGGAGGTCGATGAGGGATGACACCATGAGTTACTGCACTGAGTGATGCCAACTCTAGTGACACCATTGACCACTGAAACAACAAAACCAAAGAAACTCTTTCCCTGCCATATGGATCTATGTTGTTGTTGTTCCTCCTCCTTCTTCTATGTTAATATGAATTGTTAACCGTCTGTCCAGTGTAATGCATATTACTGTGAATTATTTAGTATATTGCATGGTTGTTTAAGCCATGAATTGTAACTGTAATTATCTTCAAATGCTGTTTTGTGATATAATGCCCTCCTGATGTTTCTAACTTACATTTTGAGCATGGTTTTACCTGAGATAAGGGTGAAGCAGATGGGTGGCTAGAAGCGGCCTCTGGCCTCTCCAGCCATGATTGGGCTCCAAATAGGTTTTTTGCCACTCCTTTTGCCGATGGCTTCAGGCTGCCTTAGGCAGTCTCAGAACAGCTCTCAGCTGTTCTGGAGTGTGTGTGTTTTATCTGCATGCCATGCTGCTGAAGTGCCTAGAAGCTGCTCCTTTTGGTCTTTCTGTTTTGGGCCATAGATATATATCTTTAGATTCTTCAGGAACCCAGTTTGTTCAAAAGTTATAACTGTTCAAAACCTCCATCTCCAACAGCTGTTAAGGCTATTTGGCGAAAAGCTGGCAAAAGAATGACAAAGAAAGGGTACCATGGGAGTGTACAAGACAACTGGGTCTGCAGGTTGTGCACCCTTGCAGTGCATGCAAATGATCTATAGCAGGAAAGCAATTTCAAAAGCAGTGCTTTTGGATGAGAAATTAATGGTGTGTATATATGTGTGCATGTGCACACTAGTCAGTCCTTTTATGAGCCAACACATAATTAGCATAAGGAGCAAATAATTTACATTGGTTAGATAAGATATTAGTTCCTCAACATCAAGATGGTATCATATCCATACCATGTCATATCGGTAGGGTAGCTCCGAGAGAGAAACTCCTAGTGTAGGTCTGGAGAGGAGTTGGAAAGCTGGAATGAATGTTGGGATGGAGAAAAAGACCAGGGAGAGAGAAAAAGCTGGGTGAGAGGAAAAGACAGGTGTGTGTGTTTGGGGGGGGGGGGGGGGGGGCGGGAAGAGATGAAGGGATTTGTAAGCCAGTCAAAGCAAGTACAGACTGACTTCAAAAAAACGAGGTTGTGAAAAAGACCAGTTCAAAAGAAGTTGGGTGGAGGAAAGAAAAGACAGAACTTGGCTAAAGATTGGAGTGATGTTTGTGTTTTTTTTTAACCTGAGGTGGGTAGGCACTTTCACTAATATATCATGGCAAGACACCAGAGCCATATGCTTTATCTAATGTGGAAAGGTTGATAGAACACATCTAAGTGAAGAACCATCAACAGGGCCTGCATACCTGCACAAAATATGGTTCCATATATTTTCTGTCTGTATTCATTGCATGAAGGAATATGCTGATCTACAACTATGCACCACAGTTGTTTTTTGCACTTTTTCATCATGCGAACAATATGTTTTGGTTCTGGGCAAAGCATTCATCAAATGCCTTTCTGAAAGCTCTCAGGAGAATTGTTTCTTCATATAGCTATTCTTGCTTTCATGATAAATAAACCCTCCTTGTGGATAAGCATTAACTGCATATCAGAATGAAGTTATGGTGTTGATGTGATTTTAAAAATAAAAATAAATTAAATGCTTTCCCATTTGTCCATTTCAGGGAAACCATCTGTACTTTGCAAAAACCATATATAACAAGAGAAATTAGACAATTTCCACAGATGGATTATGGTTTATTATAACCAGAAATCATTTGAGACTATATAAGAATTTAGAAACTTTCCAATAGGTTTTTTTTCTAGATTACAGTCCTGGAAGAAGGTAATAGAATGAAATAGATAAAGCAACACTTATAGTCAAGCTAGTTGTAAGAATTATATAAATGAAATAGCAATGAAAAAAATGATTTTTTTTTTAATGGTCAAAAATATATTCCTCAAATTTTGGAAAACCTTGAGAAAATAAATCCTGGTCTAACAAAAATCTTTGCTGTTTACAAAATAGTGGGCAAATCTCACCCCCACCCCCACAATAAACAACATTTTTTTGTATAAGAAACAACATTTTCTATGCCAAAAATAACATTTCTGCACAGGATCAGAAAATGCTAATTTTGTGCAAAATTATTTTCTATTACTGGAGAATATGTTACATGGTATGACACATTTTGCATTACACCATTATCAAAGATTCATACAGCATCTAGGAATGGGAAAAAAAACTATTTAACATCAATACCAAAAATCATGGGTGTCATTAGGGGTGTGACAACCATGAGTTACCACATGAGAAGACACCAACCCTAGTGATGCCACTGCCGATACTTAGCTATTTGCACCCTTTTGAAGCATACTGATTTCTTCTTCTTCTTCATCATCATCATCATCATCATCATCATCATCATTATTATTATTATTAGCTTTATTTATAAAGCGCAGTAAATGTATACGGCTCTGTACAAAACCAATATACACAATGACTTTTTTTAATTTGTAATAAAAACAATGACGATAAGTGACACAACTATTTCAGGTCGTGGCCAAACAATAAACAGGTGCATATAAAGTAACCTAACAGCATGCAATTAAAAACTGCTTTTATACTGCATTATATAGTGTTCCATTTGGTCAGATGATGTAATCTTAAAACGTCATCCTATTACATAGGGTTCCAATTAAAAAGGGGGTGTACATTTTATCTCTATTATATACTTGAGGACTATAAAAGAGACAACAGTTTCTCTCCCATTTCTGGGATAGAGCAGCATATGTTTTTATTGCAATTAAAAGGACATAAAGATCATCCAGGTATCTTTCAGATAGTAGCGGAGTCCATTTTTGCCTTGTATCTATAAATGTATCTCTACAGATACAGAAAGGCAAGCTAATACATATAAATTTGTTGGCATTCCCGTCTGAGAAGCTTTTTATAAGAACTGAACATAGGCTTGCTTTTGCTTTAAAGCTTCCTAGGCTAGCCACTATCTTTCAAACACATATTGAGCATAATGACTCTATGTTTTGTGCCTGAGCAACATAAAAGACATAGACTATGACAAGGAAAGAGATGAAGGGAAAATGATGCTCCCCAATGTGTCTCTGATCAATGTCTATGATTAAGTAAGGAGGCTAAATGTAGGGATTCTAAGTGCATAGTGGGTTTTGGGGTTACCAAGATAATGTGGAACTGAATCTCACTGATTCTACTGGACCTGGGTTTCAGTTCAGATACTATCAAAGTAGTGTGTTAAATGTATTAGTGGTGTGTGTGAGTGTGGGTGTGTGCACTGCTTTTCTCAGTGACAGAATGAGCTGCAGACTCTGGGATGCCAGTTTGCTATCCAAAATCTGCTTCCTGTGTGGTTTGATCCAGTAAAACACTAATGGTTTCCAGAAGGGCAGATGTCATTCAGGGAGTTTCACAGCAATTGGAATGAGAATGAGTCTGCAGTCAGCCAACCTCATATGATTTTATGTTGATGTGTTACATAGGCTTCCTTGGATTGAAAGGAGTAGTGGTTGCTTCAGTGGCTACTTGGTAATACATGACCTGTGCCTAGGGCCCTGTAAAATCAATGGAAATTTAGATCCACATTTATAACTGCTTCCTTTTAATCCAGGGAAGTTTTTCATTGTTTGTTTGAGCAAATATGGATATATAGTAATGCTGGATAATGGGTTATTATTTTACTGCTAGCATGAGAAGAATATTCTCATTAGGTACAATTCAGGATCAGAGATTCATATGTCATTAGAATGACATAGGATCAAACCATCCTGTAAAACATTTTGGTACCATGGCCACCCAACCCTAGTAGGGGATAAATTAGGATTCATTTTCACATAAAGTGTTGCCATAAGGTGTTAATGCCACCATTATTTTCTGTTCTAGGTTTGTTTTTATGTGCTTATTTTGCAACCGTAGAATTTCTTTTTAATGTTATGGCTGAAGTCAATTATAGCACAGATGCTCTAGGAAAAACTCTAATGCTGAGCTATAAAGTAAGATTTTTTGTTTCCAGCAACAGCAGCATCTGTCTACTTAGCAGTTCAGGTAGTTCAGCAGCCTGCTCTGCCTGTGTGATTAAGCTGGCTGGCACTTGGATGCTGTCTCTTATCCTTCATGGCTCCATGTGGATATACTGCCTTAATGAAGTGGGAAAACGCACTCCTATAGGAGTCCTGCATTATCTAAGCTCGGTATTTTTACTTCAGGCCTCCTGCATTGCCAATGCCACTGTAACTCTGCATAAGTATGCCACCTGCTCATCTGATTACCCAGATATTTTGAATGACCCTGAAACTGTTCTGGTAAAACAGATTTCTCAGTGGGAGTTGGGCAAGCATGTTTTCCTTGCTTGCTATGGCTGAGATCCAATATAATGGAGAGGAGTGAAAATCCCTACCAATATATTTACACTGGATCCTGGGAAAAGGATGGATAGAGCACCTAGCAGTAACCAAAACAGTGGTAACCTGTTCCATCATTGGAATAGCTGGCTCAGGACTTTTCGCCCAACCTTCTGATCATTTCAACTTCATAATGATCATTTCAGTTTGTAAGGTGGGGAGGAAGACAAAGTTGCCTCTAGCTAGCATAGATAATGCAGAAATAATGTACCTATGCTTGCAGAAGAAAACATTTGCCTCCTCCTTTTTAAAGTTTTGAAAAGTTAAGACCACATGCAGAAGTGAGATGTGTACAAATTTATATTTCTCAGCTAGCTCTTACAAATACAACAAAGTACTTAAATCACAGAACTTGGTTCCATTAGTTTTCTTGGGTTTTGCTTTTCATAATTGCAAAGACTGGTGAAAACTGCTCAGTGCACTGTTTGATTTACAAATTTATGCATGCTTAGGGTTATCATAGGAGTACAGTGGTACCTCGGGATACGAAATACCCAGGTTACGAAATTTTCGGGATACGAAAAAATCCCATAGGAAATCATTGTTCCGGGTTACGAATGTTTTTTCGGGATACGAAGAAAATTTTTGGTGCTTTTTTCGGCTTTTTCGCACGAAACGCGGCTTTTCCCCATTAGCGCCTATGGCAATTCGGCTTACGAAGGCTTTTCGGGTTACGAAAGCGGCCGCGGAACGAATTAATTTCGTAACCCGAGGCACCACTGTATAACACTGGGGAAAAAGACAGGAGCATTGTGGGATGCTCCTGTCAATACTGTATAATTTGGATTTTCCCATGAAGAAAAAGCAGCACTTTGATTCCTCTTTGTTAATGGGATAATCACAGGATATTAGCAGCATCATGTGACATTGTGTGATAATGAGCACCCCAGTGTGATAATCTCCATAGTTGGGAAAGAGCATCTGTATTTCGCTGGAATACTGGAGCCTGTACAGATAGAAAGAGAGGGATATAACTGTGCACTGGGTTATCAATTGGTCAGTACCTCTCCTTTCCACTGCTATGCTGTTATGAAGAGATGAGTAGGATTTCATCCAACTTAGACAAAGAAGCCTTTTTTTTTCACATCAACAACTATGAGGACCTCTGACATAAACTTTTGTCCTTGTCTGAATGCCACAAACAAGTATTTTCAAGAGGATGAAGTAGGCAGAACACCATTTTTGTTAGCATTCTTCTGGAAGTATGGTAACAAGATTTCCATTAAGAAATTTAAATGGTAAAACAGACATTTCTTAGTACCATCACTCTGCTCCACCACCACTCCATCAGTCTGATACTCCCACCTGCCCATGTATGATCTAAGAAACCCCTTCCTGCAAAATTACTTCCATTTCCATGAGCCCATTTTCATCCACTCTTAATTGACTTTACTTAGAACTTTCATCTCAGAACTACTTTCAAGTCAAGCTTTCTGAATGTTCCATTTGATAACAAATGTTTAGGCTGAGTCAGAATTCCTTTAGTAAAATTAATTACTGCTTGTACATAATTAAGTACTGTTTTGGGCTTCTATCTACAGTATTTTGGGCACCCATGCATGTACTAATCAAATGTATTTCTTAATTTCACTTTTAATTTCTTCTCTTTAATCCTTCCATATCATTATGGGCTTTTTTGGTGTCTGTGTTGTTTTCTGTTTGAGGGCTTTTTAAAAAATAGAACCACATAGAAATTATTTTGCTAATCACAATTCAGACTGTGCATGAAATAAAAATGGTATTTAATGAAAAAAGCAGGGGGTGTTCTTTCTTTTTAAAAAAGCATTCGCTTCAACAGTCAAGGCTGCACTGTATTAAGCAGGAGAATTTCAGCAGACAAAGATAGAGAAATATGCTTGTCAGGGAAGGATAGGTCTTCACATTATGTAGGAAAAACCATATGATTATTAAATAATAGCAATACTTTTTTAATGAAAAAAAAGTAGTGAAATGATTCTTTCAAAAGTGGGCACAATTCAAGGGAACAACATATGCTAGACATATGGGTAGCTGGTGGAACAAATGAGGTATCCTCTCCCCATTTGGCACATGAGCTGCTATTGGCTGCATGAAGAAGGTCTTAAGGTTAATCTGTGACATCTCTGGTATCAGGCAGTACTGAAGTTGATAGACTAAAGGTTTGATGATGATCAATGCAGCTTCCTATGTTCCTATCAGTTTTAGGAAAAGACTAGGAATGGTGAAATCGTCCACTTCCACTTTCTCCTACATTCAGGTTTCTTTCACCTTCAAATTCTTTCTGTCCCAAAGATGGGGAAATTTGTGAATTTAGGGAAATTTTCTTAAAAAATGAATTGAAGCAGAATTTCCCAACCCAGTCCAGTTGTTCCTAAATTTTTATTCTCCAGATCTTTTAGACTTCAGCACTCAGAATTCTTCCTAAGCTGGCTATGGTTTCTGGGAGTTAAAGTCCAAATGTACACCTGGAAGACCAAAGTTTGGAAACTACTGCTCTGACCAAATTCAATTGATACAGCTCTTCCCAGCAAACAGAGGACCATTCTTGTACATGCATGTCATTTTCAGAGACATAGCTCTGTTAGTCTGGAATGTTAGCATGCAAATAAATCTTGTAGTGCTTTTGAGACTAACTGTGCAAAAGAAGTCATATCTTTCGTAGACTGCAAAGGAAAAAAAAATACTAGGTCCAAAACACATTACAGAAATAATCCAGTTTGAGACTGATTTAACTGCCCTGACTCAGTGCTAGGGAATCATGGGAATTGTAGTCTATTATGGCACTAGAGCTCTCTGACAGAGAAGGCTAAATGTCTCAGAAAACTACAGTTCCCAGAATTCCCTAGCACTGAGCCAGGGCAGTTAAAGTGTTCTCAAACTGGATTATTTCTGCAGTGTGTTTTGGCTCCGAGTGACACTAATTCAGCATTAACCTTGTAAATACACGGGGATTTAAAAACAGATCTTTGAGCACCCAGGGTGCTGTAATGGGATGAACAGCTTCAGTTTCAATTTTTTGAAACCTGAAGTTTGCCTCCTGGATATCAAGATATTTGGAGATTTTTTGCAAATTATCAGAAATTAACTATAAGGTATTCTCTGCCATTTTAAAGGTTTTTTGTTTTGTTTTGTTTTTTCTTTGGTATGAGCAAGACATGTGGACACATGTATGCTCAGGGAATTCTGTAAGTGAAGTGGTAAAAATCAGAGCTTGGAATTAACTCATTGTATAATTTGTTATAAGTTCGCTATTTTTCCCTACTGAATGGACCTTTGTATTACTGTGTTCAAAATCAAATTTAATATTTGTATTGATGAGGATGGATGGATGGATGGATGGATGGATAGATAGATAGATAGATAGATAGATAGATAGATAGATTTTTGTGGTTTTTTTGGGGCTATGTGGCCATGTCCTAGAAGAGTTTATTCCTTATGTTTCGCCAGCATCTGTGGCTAGCATCTTCAGATGCCTGTGAAAAGTCAGGAAATGTCTCTGAAGATGCCAGCCACAGATGACGGCAAAACATCAGGAATAAACACTTCTAGAACATGGTCACAGAGCCCAAAAAACCCACAAAAAACGATGGATGCTGGCCATGAAAGCCTTCAACTTCAGATAGAGATATTGTTAAAGCTATTTTTCCTAGAGAAAGTATGAAATGGGTGGAGGAATGTTTGTCTTCCCTCTTGTCCAAAGTATTTTTTATAATGTTCAGGGCTTCATCTTGGGGTATGTCAGTATACAATGATCTCACATCCATGGGCCCAAGTATGTTCTTCTACATGATCTTAAGGGATGTTATTTTATTTATAAAATCTGTGGTATCCCTTATGTAGGATTGTGTACAGGTATAAAAGGTTTCAAGATATAATCCATAAATTGTGCCAGTGGTTCCAAAATCAACCCACAACATGACACAATAGGTCTGCCTGGGGGAGGAGCTGTACCTTTATGTATTTTTGGGAGAATATAGAATTGGGGAGAACATAGAATAACAGCAACAAGCAATTGTATATTATACCACAGATAAAGGACCAGTTCAGAGTATAATCAATTGAGGAGAAGAAGTTACTGAAGAGAGGCTGAACACTTTCCTTCTCTGCAGTTGCACAGGGAGTAGAACGTTCTTAAAGGTCCTTGGCTGCTTAAGGACATTGGACTCCTGATGTGGTATTACTCCTCCACAATTTAATTCCAAGACTCACATTTTGTTCTTTCCCATTCTTTTATTTCTCTTCTTTCCCAGATTTAATTGTGGTTATGCTATACAAACTGAGCTATCTGACCTGAGTTTCTGGAAGTCTCCTTTCCTCCACTGTTTTCTCACATAGTCTGTTGCTAGTCTGCCTAAAAACAGAACCATGTGACACATCCCCAAATTCTAGCATTTGAGTCAGCAGACTTTTTATGTTGTACTGAATGTGACAAGGCTTCACAGATATACTCCTCCCCTAGTGAATTCTAATGCCCTAATTCACTAAAGCATATTTTAAACTCCAAGTCATTTTGGACGTATGGCTACCCTTCTTGGCAGGGTTTATTAAGAGGAGATTTGCCTTTGCCTTCCCCTGAGGCTGAGAGCATCCTTTTACAATTATACAATGAAAGTAAGAGAGGTACCAAGAAGATAGGCCTTGTTAGTTAGTGGATCATTAAAAGGAGCCCTGGCGATGCAATGGTTAAAATAGCAATAGCAAGTACATTTCTATGCTGTTTATCAGTGCAGTTAAGCACTCCCTAAGCAGTTTACAATGTGTAAGCTAATTGCCCCCAATAAGCTGGGTATTAATTTTAACAACCTATGGAAGGATGGCAGGCTGAGTCAATTCCATTACTGCAGCCAAAACATTGTGAGTACGATCCTGCAAGGCTCCAGGCTGACTCAGACTTCCATCCTTTCACAGGTCAGTAAAATGAGTACCCAGCTTGTTGGGGGCACTTGACATTGTAAATTGCTTAGAGAGTGCTTAGCACTATAAAGCAATATAGAAATGCAAGTGCTATTGCTATTGCTATTGCTAAAAGTACAGATTTCACAGACTGTATTTGGGAACCCTGGCTCCTGCATACAAAACCTATGCTTTATCACAAATTGTTTCAGACCACATTTCTTGATTGTGAGTGGGGAGGCAGAAAAGACCACATTATACACTTGTTCAGAAAATGTCCTGTGTATGATCTAATTAAGAATTCCCTTCTCTTGAATCACTGAACAAACTTTGTAGTTATTCATTTATAACTGTACTTGAGGTGGATCAGTGCCCCTTAACTGAAATGATTAACTATTTATTAACCTTTAACAAAATAAAAAGTTATTTGAAGAATGACTGAAGTATACCTGTTGGTGAAGGTGATAAGAAAAGAGAGAAGCAGATGAGCAACAAACTGAATTGAAGAGACCTGCAGATGAGATCTCATGCTTTCGGAATGCCTTCTCCATCCTTTCAAGTTTCGAGAATTTATGGTCTTCCACCATTCCCAGACAATAGTCCTATTATGGACTTTATAATCCATGTGAGGAAAAATTTGAGGTTGGATGAAAGCAACTTTAAAAGGTTCAAAAGAGCCCTTTTGGAGGAGTCAGAAACAAAATGTGCTTTCCTAAGGTTTCAACCTCCAAGCTATTATGAGTAAACCCCATGGTCTGGATCCACATTAATGTTTTGAATCAACAGGTTCATCATTGACACCTTGACATCTTAACAAATTAAACAATTCTCTTATCCATTTTTATGCTAGTGAATTAATTATCTAATTTCTAACATTTGACATAATAAAATTAATTTTGAAACTCAACACTCCAAGCTCTGGGTAAAAGCTTTCCATGGTTAACACCTTGCATGCAAAAGGACCAAATTTCAGTATTGGCATATCCATTGTAAAGATGATGGGGGGGGGAGCTCTGTTTAAAATTTAAGAGAGCTGCTGCAAGCTAAACTAAACAGTAGTGGGGTAAAACAAAGAAGCAGTTTCTCATATTTCAATCTATATCTACAATCAGCCCTCTGTATCTGCAGGAGATCCATTCCAGATCCCGCTGCAGATACCAAAATCCACAGATGCTCAAATCCCACATGGCCATGTCACTATTTGGGACAGTGGGACTTTGCCACTCTGGCCATCCAAAGCCCACCTCACTACTGTCGTGGTGGGTAGCAGAGAGTTGCTCCTCTTCCTCCTCCTCTGGCTCTCCCACTGCTGCCTCCACTTCTTCCTCCTCTTTCTCCTTCTCCTTCTCTGCCATCCCCCCTCTATATGCTTGCCATCCATGGATTCTTAGATCTGTGGATGGCAAGTCCGTGGATACCGAGGTCCTACTGTATATATTTCCCATATCTATGTGAATATATGAGAATCACTGAATCAAATAATCTCGTTTAAAATTGATTGGTTGACTGGCTGATTTCATTTGAATACACCAAAATGTATTTGCCTACCTGTGGAAGGAAAGCAACCTCCCATAGAAGGGTGTTCCAGAGGGTGGGAACAGTCAGCAAGAAGGCTCTTTCTCGTATCCTCAGCAAGCGAGCCTGTGATGGTGGTGGAACTGGGAGAAAGCTTTCCCATGTAAATCTTAAATCCAATTGCTAGTCCTAAATAGAGTAGATCCGTGAATCTATTGCTTAATGATAAATTGTCCAAATCCTGTTAATTCAGTAGATCTTTTCTCACTGGGATTACCAATTGGATGTAGGCCATTTGTAAACATTTGAATTTCATCTAAGCATCTAAATTGGATGCTTTTCCATTATAGGCATTTCAAAAATTGGGACTGCAATAGCAGCAGTGTAGTATTTGGAGATTATTGCACATCTTTTTTTCTGAGCTGGGCACGGGGTAGGCACAGGCATAAACCATTTAAAAATGGATGTTAATCACATGTCTCCATGCCCAGCTCAGATGTACTCAATCCGGACTTATCCTGGGCTTCACAAATAATGGGAAAGTCCCCTTCTTTACAAAATCCAGATTGAGTACCTGATGCCTCCAAGCTGGCCACAGAGATGTGCAAAAACATCCATTTTTAAGTGGTTTATGCCTGTGCCCAGCCCATGCCCAGCTTGGGAGAAAAAGGTGTGCAATACTCTTTTTTGTTTCAACCTGAAACATTTTTTTAAATCCAACCAGGACATTCTGAATGTTGCCACTACCATTTTGCAATTCCCATATTTCTGCTTGCTTAGAAAACTGCTACAAAACCAAGAATATAATTTTTCCCTTTACCTTTTGCTCACATCATATACAATCAGAGGAGGGTGTCAATCTAAACACCAGAATCCCAATTTGTATGCTATCATTTAACACAACATCACTTTTGTTTGTTAAATGGAAGTTTTACACTGGTAGCCAGGATTGTGGGATTCCCTTGTGTTAATGCCCAGGGCAATGCCCCAGGCTTACAGTGTCAGTGTCGATTTTACTGAAATAAAAAAAGTGAAAATTAAAAACAACAACAAAAACAACACCCTAGAGCCTTTGTTCTTTAAAACTTCAGGTTACATCATTTACTGAACAAAATGTTGATGCATTTGGATGATACATTTCAACACTTAGGGGACATTTAGAAAATCCTTGCTTTTCTAAACCAATGGATGTATATTTATTATTATCAGCCTATGTAAGCATAGTCAGATATAATAGTCTGCTTGTGTCAAAAAAAAAAAAGGGGGAACTTTGGCTGATACGGCATGCTATTCAGGACTGACAACAGAAACCCCTTCTGGGGTAGGGATGCACAAATCTCTCAATCTCACTTTCTTCCAGTTTAGAATTTTGCAAATCTAGGTCATTTAAGAGAAAGAGTGTAAATTTTCACTTACCATGGGCAGGCAATACATCGTTAAGAGCAGTGCACTGGTTTACTGATCTGGGGGTAAAAAGTTCTTCCAGGCACCAGCGTTCTGTGTGACCTTGCAGGCTGAAGGTTTTAAAAATAGACATTTAACCAAAGTGACTCCAAGTTAAAATGAGGTAGAAGGACAAGCTGATATTTCAGCAAAAACAATTATTTCTTTATTAAAATGACAGAAAAAGATACCAGTAAAACAACAACAAGAACACTCTATGGAAGCTCTATGAAAGGCTGAGATATAGGATAGCACACCTGGCTTGACAAGTGCATACAAAAGGGATCTGTAAATCCTAGTAAATCACAAGTTGAACACAAGTCAGAATACAATGTGATTCTGTGCTGCATTAATAGCAGTATAGTGTCTAGATTGAGGGAACAAATAGTGCCACTCTATTCTGGTTTGGTCAGACTTCATCTCGAATATAGTGTCCAGTTCTGGGCACTATAATTCAAAAGGGATATTGACAAGCTGAGGAGGGTGACCAAAATGGTGAAAGATCTGGAAACCATGCCCTATGAGGAGTGATTTAAGGAGCTGGGTATGTTTAGCCTGAGGAAGAGAAGATTAAGAGATGACATGATTTGTTGTGGTTGTGTGCCTTGAAATCATTTCTGACTTATGCAACCCTAAGGTGTTTATCATTAGGTTTTCCTGGCAAGATTTCTTCAGAGTAGATTTGCCATTGACTTCTTCTGAGGCTGACAGCATGTGCACCCTGTTTTCCGGAGCCATGAGGGGCAAAGCTAACAGAATAAAAGGTCCATGCTGGGACCATGCTGCCATTCGCCCCAGGATTGCAGCAATTGCATGCATCTGGCCTCAATCTGGGCTACCACCATGGTCCTGAACTGGGCACCAAAAAGAAGCAGAATTGTACCACTCCTTTTGGGGCTGGTCCTTTGAGAAAGAGCCATGCCCAAGGTGGCTTCCAGCCATGTTCAGGGTGTGCATCATCTGAACACCACACCCTCAACCCAGCCCAATGACAGCCCTTTTTGGCTGTCTGTATGAGGCCATAGTGATAGTGCAACTGTCAAATCTTTATATCATGTTGGCTCACAGTAACATGATAGCCATGTTTAAATATATGAAGGGATATCATATTGAGGATAGAGCTCCATAGATCGTTGCTCCATAGATAGGATATAGAGCAATGGGTGCAAACTACAGGGAACACATTCAACCAAAACTTTAGGAAGAACTTCCTGATAGCAAGAACTGTTCAGCAGTGTAATATGCTGCCTGTAGTGTAGTGGAGTCTACTACTTTGAAGGTGGAGGAGTGCTTTGATTGTGTATTTTGGTGTGGCAGGAGGTTGGATTGGATGACCCTTCTAGTCTCTTCTTACTCTATGATTCTATGATTCTCAAAGTAAACCAGGAGAAAAACAGTATGGAAGCTAAATATCCTAATTTTAATCCATCTAAGGGAGTTAGAACTAAGTTTAAAGTACTACAGGAAAAAAATACACACATGATTTTTTTTCCCCATCCTCCGATGTGAAGGCAATAACTAGAGACTAGAGCAAATAGACAGGCCTCAGAGAGATGGGCAAGTCAAAGGAAGTGGGGCAAGTCAAAGAGAGATGCAGGTTGAAAAGAATGAGATTATCTCTGTGCCTATCTTTTATTTTCTTTCTAACTTAGAAGGCAGTCTCCTAGGAGTGAAGGGTACACCTTTGGGTGGGGCAAAACATGATGGAAACATTTGCTTACAAAGGGACAGACTGCTTGACAACTCTCTACTCATATCTCAGTCTCCAGAATCAGTGCAAAAAAGGCTTCCGAAACAACTGCTGAACCCTCCTCACAGTTCCTTTTGGCTCTGGCCCTGCTGAGGCTCCACCGCTCTGCTTCCTGCCCCTACAGGCCTCACCTTGTCCACCAGGTAACAGGACAAGGATGAGGAGTTGGAGGAGGAGGAGAGGGAGGGTAGGTAGGCATTGGGCTTCAGGGGAGGCAAAGTGCCATTGTCCCCAGTGGTGATGCCATTCAGGTCAATGGAACTTGAACACCTGTGGATTTTGGCATCAGTGGGGGGATCTGGAACAGCTCCCCTGTGGATACTGAGGGCTGACTATCTGCTTATCTAGGCCTGGACAGTTAGTCTGGTTTTTAATCCTTGTGTAACTGACCATGTAAATGCTAAATTAAGCTTGCCACTTTTTTCTTAGAGTGTCATTGTTAACCACCTATATGGCAGGCAGGCCATCTACATCCTGGGAAGATCTACACCTATTTAAATTGGCTTGAGAAAACAGAGATAATTTTGTTCCAATTTGTTTTTTGCGGACTTTACCAAAATTCATATTTATCTTCATATCTGGAACAAAAAGTCTGTAAGATTTTAAAAACCTCATCAGCAAAAGACAATAACATTGAAAGATTTATTATCCCTAATTCTAAGCCATCTGGAGACCAGGCATATCAAAGCAAAGCTACTCTGCTGAATTGAAGGAGCCTTGGCATTCACCTTTAGTGACCCTGATCTAAAGATGTTCAAGCAAAAGTGAAAGATATGTCCCTTCACCTGTGAACAGTTTCCTTTTTTTTATTTCTCTGGAAATGATGGTTGGCAGTGTCATATCTGTTGGCAAAGAGTGTCCTAGAACCCATTTATACAAGTGATTCTGTTGAGGGCAGCTACTGGAAGAGCCATATGCTAAGTTAGCCCTTGTGTCTTGTTTATGGTCCCTGAAGGCCAGAACATCAGCAATCCCATGGCCATCCAGCCTAACACAGGTATATTTGCCTAAATTGGTTAATTCTATTAAGGTGTGTATCATTCATGGTATTTACACATGCAAAGAAAAAAATATGAATGAAATTTCAGTAAGTCAAGTTGATTTTAAGGGGTACATTTTTGTAAATGCTTAACATTGATTTTGCAGTAATGAACAGTACTCTGTATGCCAGTACATATAGTTCCTGTTCCATTCTCTCCCTCACTTTCTCTCTGTTTTTTTTTTTTTTTTTTGCAAAAAGCCTCCTGTTTTGCAAGCATTTATCTCCTCCCAAATATTTACATATAAAGTATACTGTATTTCTGTCTGTGTTGTTTGCTTAGTCTAAAATGAAATCCTTTCTAAATGCAAATGATGGTTTACTTTTGTATTGAACATGCTGATAACATATCTACTGAGGGTCAGGAAATCTCCTCAATCTCCTGTCTGTTGTCTCAAAAGGGGAATGGAGGTCCAGAGGAAAGGCTGAAAGATACTCTTTGTAATTCTGATGGTTCTTCTTTCCCTAGGCATGTTGTTTTGTTTAGAATCTTTTGGGCTGAAGTTGTCTTGTTATCTAAAACAGAAGCACAGACAGTTCAACATAAATCCTACCAAACTAAAAGGAATATGTTAGTGGAATTCTTTACAGGGGTGGGGGGGGGGGACAGAATATCTGTGATTCTACATAAGGTAGATCTATATATTACTAGATTAAACTTGCATTTCTCAGCCATGTGCTCCAATAAAAAAACAGAAACATCCATTGTGGAATAAAAACCTGACCACAACTTTTGTTGAATACAGGTGAAATGGTGGTTGAGCATGGAACATGGATCCATCAATCAGGAAACATTAAATTTGTCTAATAGTTGCCATCCATAGTAACATCAAATACTGTGAAGGCATGTGAACTGAGTGGGATGACGGGATCTTTTTGTGCTTCTCCAATAGCCCTTTTGGTATCATTTTTGGATGTGGTTCCCAAGAATGCCCAGATGAATACAGGCTGATTTGATTCAGCTCTTGCCTTACCCAAGAAGATCTTCAACAGACTTAAAGAATCTTGAATTGAGTGGGATACATGAACCAGTAAAAGGTATGTGAAAACCTTAAGAAGATTCATGTTTCAAATGATCTGTATCTGAGTTTTCTTGCTTGTGAAATGATTTCATCTGCTTTCATTGCTTTCTTTGCTGCTGCTTCTTCACAGCTGGCTCATTTGTCTTGGGGTGTGTTACTTCTGAGCTCTCAAAGTCCTTGCTGGAGTTGCTAGAGCAAAACCTTGCTTCCTTTCTGGAGTTTTGGGGTGTGGTGCTATCAATATGTGGATGATTTTAAATTCTATTACTCCTTTCCACCCCACTCCAAGGAGGTTGTTCTGGTCCTAAAGCAGTGTCATCAGCAATGGAGGGCAAACAAATTGAAACTTAGTTTTCATGTGATTTTTGGACTATGTGGCTATTTTCTAGGAGAGTTTATTCCTGACGTTTTGCCAGCATCTGTGGCTGATGATTCGACTTCAAATTGAAACTTAATCCAGACAAGACAGAGGTGCTTCTGGTCAGTTGGAAGGCAGATCAGAGAATAGGGATCCAGCCTGTGTTAGGTGGGGATACACTCCCCCTGAAGATGTAGGCTTGCAGTTTAGGGATACTCCTGGACTCCTCTCTGAATCTGGAGGCCCAGCTCTCTTCAGTGACCAGAAGTGCTTTTGCACATTTAAAACTTGTGTGCCAAATGCCATATCTTAAAATGCCATATCTGGCCTCAGTGGTACTTGCCTTGATTACATTCCATTTGGACTACTGTAACATTCTCTACTTGGGGCTTCCTTTGAAGAGTGTTCAGAAACTTTAGCTGGTTTAAAGAGCTGCTGCCAGGCTGCTAATGGGGGCAGGTTATAGAGATCACACAACACCCCTGTTGAAACAGCTCCATCGGCTGCCAGTTTGTTTCTGGACACAACTCAAAGTACTGGTTATGACCCATAAAGCCCTATATGGTAGATTGTATCTCCCTGTATGAATCAGCCTGAGCTCTGAGATATTCAAGACAGGCCCTCCTCTTAGTCCCACCACCATCACAAGCACAGTTGGTGGGGAGACAAGAGAGGGCCTTCTTTGTGGCTGCCCCTAGACTCTGGAACTCCCTTACCAGGGAGACCAGAATAGCCCCATCCTTGTTGTCTTTCCACCAGCAGATTAAAACCTTCTTATGCAGACAAGCTTTTAAAACAGAAAGATTTTAAAGACGAGCTGGGGTGTTGTATTATATTAAAAATAAGCCTTGGTGACGCAGTGGTTAAATGCTGAGACTGCAGCCACAACATTGTAAGTTCAGCCTTAGAGGAGGACTTCAAGGTCCACTTAGCCTTCTATCCTTTCTTAGGTTGGTAAAATGAGTACCCAGCTTGTTGGGGGCAATTGGTATACACATTGTAAATCAGACTGCTAGTTTACTGATAAGGGTATAGAAATGTACCCTGCCTCCCAAGCCCCAGAGAGGCCTCAGAAGTGGCTCCGCCCCAGAGAGGCCTTGGAAGGCTCCGCGATTGCGGAGCCACCTCCAGGGCCTGGCTGGGGGGGGGGGAATCCCGGGGGCGGGGCCAAACTGGGGCGGGACCGTGCAGGCCCGCCCCAAACCGGGAAAGTCCCGTTTGAATTGTAGAAGCCTGGGAGGTTGCTGCAAAGGATCCCATTAAACACAGTGGAAACAGGAGTCTAACTGATCGTGCCTGAAAGCCTTGAGGAAAGCTGTTTTCCAATAAAACCAAAAAGCTACTCAGCAGTAAAAGAAAGAAAAGAAATAGTGCCAGTAAGGAGGAAAGACCAGCGATGCTTCTGTGCAGGGCCTCTATAAGACTTTAGAGTAGTCTATACATAGGCTTGCCATATCCCGCCTGGGGGCGGGACTTTCCCAGTTTGGGGCGGGCCTGCACGGTCCCGCCCCGGTTTGGCCCCCCCCCCGGGGGGTACCCCCCCCCCCCCCACCCAGGCGCTGGGGGTGGCTCCGCAGTCGGAGCTCCGGCCGCAGGGTCCTCCAAGACCTACGCGAGGCCGGGGAGGAGGAGGAAGCCGCTTGCCATCGTGGCGATTGCGCGGAGCCGCTTCTGAGGCCTCTCTGGGGCTTGGGAGGCACACAATTAAGAACTATTACTTCTTTGGCTAATTTTAAGGCTGTATTGAAGACACTCTTGTTTAGGGAGGCATTCCAAATTACTGGTTGTTAAACTGCTGCTTACTTTGTTTTGTTTTGTTTTTGTATAATACAGTGTGCCCACGTCATACACGGTGTGCTTTATGTGGCTTTCACCATATGCTGAAAGCCGCATGGGGAGAAGGGGTGGCACCTCCTATAGGGATGAATGGGGTGCGCACCTGTGGCGCGTGCACACCGCTGTGCCGCCGCGCCACTGCATGCACGAGCCCCATTCATTTAAATGGGGCTCAAGCATAGCTGGTATTTGCTTTATGTGGGCGAGTCCGGAATGGAACCCCCGCGTAAAATAAGTATGCACTGTAGTTAATATTATTTTAGAGATATTTTAATCATGTTGTTTTAGACTGTACGCCACTTGACAGGTTTTTATTCTTTTTCTTTCTTATTGTATTTGCCCCTTATGTAAAGTGCTGTGCAAAATTTGCAGCACTCTATACATGATGATGATGGTGATGATGATGATGATGATGATGATGATGATGATGATGATGATGCCAAGTTTTACTTTCTTTTCTAGTGAGCCATGCCTTCTCTTGATCTGCCCAAAGTACAACAGTCTAAGTTTAATCATCTTGGCTTCTAGGGAGAGTTCAGGATTGGTTTGCTCTAGCACCCATTTATTTGTCTTTTTAGCAGTCCACAGTATCTCCTCCAGCTTTCTTATCAGCTTTCTTTACTGTCCAGCTTTCACAAATACACATAGAAGTTGGAAATACGATGACATGGACAATCTTAATGTTAGCATTCAGTTATATATCTTTAAACTTCAGGATATTACCTAATTTCTTCATAGCTGCCCTTTGAAGTCCTAGTATCACACAAGCCACGTTCTTGCTCATGTTAGTAAAAGGAAAGAGATACATACCAGTTTGGAAGTATTCATTATTGCATGTCTCTTCAATAGCATAACTGGGACTGTTTCTGCCATCGATGGTCTCTTGCACTCTCTTCTTCACTCTTCCTTAACCCCACCTTCCTACCCTGTGTCCTATCCAGTGTGCCTTTTGGTTTTATTTCACTTTTAATTTTAATTTGTAACACAAATTAGCTATTATGGAAAGGTGATTAAGTAAAAAAGAAAGGAAAGAAAAGTTTTAAAAGAAAGAAAAACAGCCTATTTGGGAATAGTTAGGGGAGGGAAAGGGGGAGAGAATGAGACTGACACCATGCGGTCACCATGCCCCCACTCCACCCCAATGTCAGTGGTCTGTACAGTCTCTTAGTTATTTCTTGACTATAAATTTCTTACTCCTGCTATATCCAAATTCCTCAGAAGAAGCCTAGCTGAATACAATTGAACTTCTTTTTGAAATACACACACACACACACACATATATATATTGGCAGGGGGCTGGACAGGATGGCCCTTGTGATCTCTTCCAACTCTATGATTCTATATGGGACTACACTGTGAACACCTCCACTACTGAAGTGTCTGTTTAGCCTCCTTATTTATTGAAAGTCTGCTTTCCCCTGTTGTTGCTCTTCATGTAAATATTTAAATAGCTCAGGCAGGTTGCTGAATGCATGTGACTCAAGAAGAAAATAATGAATGCTTTAGGGAGTATGTGGGTAGTGTTTACTAAAGCATGTATTTATGGGTAAGAATCATGTATAGAATGTACATATATTTGCCCATGGATAAATGACTCAATAGCCAAAGTACCTTCTTTGACTTTTAAAAATGTTTACAGAATAAAGCATCTGAGGAATGCTTACAGATCAATATATAATATGAAAAACTGATATGGAAAAAAAATGTTTGTACTTCACAGAGTTCAAAATGCAGGGGAAGAATGCAAACCACATATTCTGCTCATTGTACTCTCCCGTCCTATAAGTCAGAAAAATAAATAAATAAATAAATAAATGGTCTAAAAGGTATATTTAGTTTATCCAGAAATAATTGATCATACCAATGTGAGCTTCAAGGAAGGGAAGAACATTCCCACTGAAAATGGTGGTCAGCATAGATCTGAAAGTTAAATACATATGCTCCAAGGATATTGTTTTTGTGTTAGTAACTTTCAAGATGAAAAATACATAGAAGATAATACTTAGAACCCCATGTTTTCTTCATTTGGGGTGGGTGGATACAAAAATATTACTTATACATTTGCCAGATCTAGTTCATACTTCACTAACCTCTTCAAAGTTGTCCCAGTAGAGCAAATACAAAATAATGTATTTTGGTGATTGGGTGAAGGTGAATCCAATTACCATCTGTAACCCATAAGCTACAAAGTGGAAGTCCTTGATTGCCTAAAGATCAGATGACTAAATGACTGAAGATGAGAGAGTCTATCAGTCTAAATTTTTAGAATTTGTGGATGTGTTTTGTTGCTGTTGCTAACTTACTGGGGAGACAGGGCTGAAACAGATGGCAGTAAAGGGGTGGCTCTATGCCACCCCTTTGAGTGCCAGATTGGGGCCATGGAAACTGCATGCTGCAGCCCCAATCCAGCATTTTTCTGGCCAAAAAGGAGGATCAAAATGCCACTCCTTTTGGGAGGCGGGAAAGAAGTGCTCTTTTCACCACCACTGTGGCTCTCCTGCGCTCCTGCGATGTGCAGCATCTGGTCGGGCCGGCAGCATGAGGCCAGATTGGGGGCAGAGTTGGAGCATGCAGTTGCCACGCCCATGCCACCAGGAAGCCAGCTCAAATTGCTGGTCTGTTCAGCCCCATAGATACCCTTTCTTGCAATCCAAACCATCCATAAGGCTAGTAATAACTGATCTACTTGCTAGTCGTTCCTAACCTATAATTAGGGATTCTTAACCTATAACTATAATTAGAGCTCATAAAATAACAGGGTTTTCTTGGTAAGGCTTGTTCTAAGGGGGGTTGCCTTTACCTTCCTATCAGGCTGAGAAAATGTTATTTCTCCAAGGCCATGCAGTGGGTTTCCATGATTGAAAGTGGATTTGAACCCTAGTCTCCCAAGATCCAGTCCAACACCCAAACTTGTGCCACTGCATGTCACTCATGGCATGCCAATTTTGGTGCTATATGGTTCCAGCTCTGACTGCTCAAAAGGGCCCAGTGATTTTTAAGGCCTCCATTTTGAAACATTCTCTGTTTGCAGTGGATTTTTTTTTAATGTTTGGGAGATGTTCATATTCCTTCTGTGTACTGCATATACTTTCATAATGAGTAGACCCTTGATTTATTGCTTTCTCTAACATGAAACCTAAGTTAGGATTAAGGTCTATCTTAAAACACAATTTAAAAGAATTTTTAAAAACACATATATAACATAGTAAAATAGAAACACAGTGCCCTCATTAAAAGCTCCATAAATAAAAAGGTCTTTAGCTGCTGCCAGAATGATAATAGGGAAGGAACCAACCAGATCTCCCAGAAAAGATAGTTCTATAAATTGGGAGAAGTTACCAAGAGTGTTCTCACCATCTGTGCCTATGATGGTTGTGGAAATGAGAGAAAACCCTTCCCTGCATATCTTAAAATTCAGGCAGGCTCATATATTAAGCAAAGAGAAGACTAAGAGACTAAGATATAATAACTATCTTTAAATATTTGAAGATTTTTTAATTTTTATTTAAACGACAATACATACAAATATATACATACATACATACATACGATACATCTATACAGTCACATAAATTACCTGATCCAATCGTTCCCCTTCCCCCCCCCCCATTGTACGTCCCCATTCACTCTCCAAATCAGAAAAACCTTCTTTCTTCTATTATCTTCAAACATTCGACAAATTAAAATAAGACTTCCATAGATCAAACCTTGGCCGTTTCATTATCTTACTGTTTCATGTGTGATTTACCTTCTTAATTACTCTAAAGTTATTTGTAATTTCCAATTATTTTTTACTCAATAACTTGTATATCCAAAGTCATACCCATTAACTTAAATATAACTTAACTTTTAGCCTTATCTGTCTTCTGTTTTTAGATTGGGAAGCTTAATGTTAAAATTGTATTGGATATACGAAATCAATTCTCTCTCAAGAATCCTTTATCAATTTTATTTTGTATGTTTGGCCATTTTACAGAAACATGATCAATTATTTTTTCCCAATCTTCTCTTTCTTTGTTACCTCCCTTCCCTTCCTTTACTAAATGTTGTTGAACCTTTCCTCTGTCTTCCATTTTTTTTATGCTAAGTCCATTTCCATTAAGTCCAATAATTTTAGTACCCATTCTTTCTTTCCAACTTCTTTACTTATTTTCCAGTATCTCTCATATACTAATCTTGCTGCGGTCAACATGTAAAAGATTATTCTACCATGGCTTTTCTCAATTTCATCAGAAATCATATTTAACAAAAGGATCTCTGGTTGTAGACTTAATTTTACCTTAATAATTTCTTGTATTACATTTCTAATAATTAACCAAAATCTCTTAGCTTCCTCACACTGCCACGAAATATGGAAGAAGGTTCCCTTTTCCTTTTTGCATTTCCAACAGCAATTTTGACCATTTCCACATATTTTAACCAATTTATCTGGTGACAGATGTCATCGGTAGATGATCTTATAATAGTTTTCTCTTATATCTTGACAGGTAGAATATTTTAGTCTTACTTTCCAAGCCTTTTCCCATTGTGATCGTTCTAATGCTTTTTTACATATTATTTGGCAGGGGGCTGGACAGGATGGCCCTGTGATCTCTTCCAACTCTATGATTCTATATGGGGACTACACTGTGCACACTCCACTACTGAAGTGTCTGTTTGCCTCCTTATTTATTGAAAGTCTGCTTTCCCCTGTTGTTGCTCTTCATGTAAATATTTAAATAGCTCAGGCAGGTTGCTGAATGCCTGTGACTCAAGAAGAAAATAATGAATGCTTTAGGGAGTATGTGGGTGTGTTATAAAGCATGTATTATGGGTAAGATCAGTCTATAGATGTACATATTTGCCAGGATAAATGACTCAATAGCCCATACCTTCTTTGACTTTTAAAATGTTTACAGAATAAAGCATCTTAGGAATGCTTACAGATCCATATATAATATGAAAACGATATGGAAAAAAATGTTTGTACTTCCAGAGTTCAAAATGCAGGGAAGAATGCAACCACCTATTCTGCTCATTGTACTCTCCCGTCCTATAAGTCAGAAAAATAAAATAAATAAAAATAATAATAAATGGTCTAAAAGGTAATTTAGTTTATCCAGAAATAATTGCATCTACCAATGTGAGCTTCAAGGAAGGGAAGAACATTCCCACTGAAAATGGTGGTCCGCATAGATCTGAAAGTTAAATAATGCTCCAAGGATATTGTTTTGTGTTAGTAACTTTCAAGATGAAAAATACATAGAAGATAATACTTAGAACCCCATGTTCTTCATTTTGGGGTGTGGATACAAAAATTACTTATACCCCAGAGAGGCCTTGGAAGGCTCCGCGATTGCGGAGCCACCTCCAGGGCCTGGCTGGGGGGGGGGGGGAATCCCGGGGGCGGGGCCAAACTGGGGCGGGACCGTGCAGGCCCGCCCCAAACCGGGAAAGTCCCGTTTGAATTGTAGAAGCCTGGGAGGTTGCTGCAAAGGATCCCATTAAACACAGTGGAAACAGGAGTCTAACTGATCGTGCCTGAAAGCCTTGAGGAAAGCTGTTTTCCAATAAAACCAAAAAGCTACTCAGCAGTAAAAGAAAGAAAAGAAATAGTGCCAGTAAGGAGGAAAGACCAGCGATGCTTCTGTGCAGGGCCTCTATAAGACTTTAGAGTAGTCTATACATAGGCTTGCCATATCCCGCCTGGGGGCGGGACTTTCCCAGTTTGGGGCTGCACGTCCCCGCCCCATTTTGGCCCCGCCCCTGGGATTCCCCCCCCCCCAGCCAGGCTCTGGAGGTGGCTCCGCATCGCGGACCTTCAAGCCTGTCTGAGCGCCTGGGAGACAGTGTTCTCCCAAGCCCGCCAGAGCGCCTTGGAACGCTCCGCGATTGCAGAGCCGCTTCTGAGGCCTCTCTGGGGCTTGGGAGAGCGTTCCCAAGCCTCAGAGGGCTTTGGAAGGCTCCGCGATTGCGGAGCCACTTCTGAGGCCTCTCTGGGGCTTGGGAGGCAGCATCTCCCAAGCCTCAGAGGGGCCTTGAAGGCTCCGCAGTCGGAGCTCCGGCCGCAGGTCCTCCAAAGACCTACGCGAGGCCGGGAGGAGGAGGAAGCCGCTTGCCACGTGGGATTGCGCGGAGCCGCTTCTGAGGCCTCTCTGGGGTGGGAGCAGAGCTCTCCAAGCCTCAGAGGGATTGGAAGGCCTCCGCGACTAAAGCAAATACCAGCTATGCTTGAGCCCCATTTAAATGAATGGGGCTCGTGCATGCAGTGGCGCGGCTGAGGCCTCTCTGGGGCTTGGGAGGCAGCGTCTCCCAAGCCCCAGAGGGGCCTTGGAAGGCTCCACAATTGCGGAGCCGCTTCTGAGGCCTCTCTGGGGCTTGGTCAGCCCCTTGACATAAGCACATGTAAGGTCCTCATTTCCTGAAGCCATGTCCAGATTCAGAAGCAGATTATTTTTATGTTCCCCACAGGCAGACCTAAGTGAAGCCTTTCATGTTCAGGTTGGACTGGGAAGTTTGGACTGCCCTGCTTCTCAGTAGTGCCTTAGGGTGTCTTTAGTTCGTTGTTAGCTGTTGTCAATTCAGCTTCGGTTATGGTGACCCTATGGCTGAAAAATCTCCAAGTCACCCTATCTTCAACAGCCCTACTCCAGAATTGCAGACACAGGTTCATGGCTTCTTTGAGTCTAGCCATTTGTAAAGTGGTCTTCCTCTTTTCCCACTCCCTTCTATTTTCCTCATCCCCTGCTCAAATCCGCCCCTTCTCCTGTGCTGCTCCTCATGCCTGGAATCTCCTCCCCACACAATTAAGAACTATTACTTCTTTGGCTAATTTTAAGGCTGTATTGAAGACACTCTTGTTTAGGGAGGCATTCCAAATTACTGGTTGTTAAACTGCTGCTTACTTTGTTTTGTTTTGTTTTTGTATAATACAGTGTGCCCACGTCATACACGGTGTGCTTTATGTGGCTTTCACCATATGCTGAAAGCCGCATGGGGAGAAGGGGTGGCACCTCCTATAGGGATGAATGGGGTGCGCACCTGTGGCGCATGCACACCGCTGTGCCGCCGCGCCACTGCATGCACGAGCCCCATTCATTTAAATGGGGCTCAAGCATAGCTGGTATTTGCTTTATGTGGGCGAGTCCGGAATGGAACCCCCGCGTAAAATAAGTATGCACTGTAGTTAATATTATTTTAGAGATATTTTAATCATGTTGTTTTAGACTGTACGCCACTTGACAGGTTTTTATTCTTTTTCTTTCTTATTTTATTTGCCCCTTATGTAAAGTGCTGTGCAAAATTTGCAGCACTCTATAAATGATGATGATGGCGATGATGATGATGATGATGATGCCAAGTTTTACTTTCTTTTCTAGTGAGCCATGCCTTCTCTTGATCTGCCCAAAGTACAACAGTCTAAGTTTAATCATCTTGGCTTCTAGGGAGAGTTCAGGATTGGTTTGCTCTAGCACCCATTTATTTGTCTTTTTAGCAGTCCACAGTATCTCCTCCAGCTTTCTTATCAGCTTTCTTTACTGTCCAGCTTTCACAAATACACATAGAAGTTGGAAATACGATGACATGGACAATCTTAATGTTAGCATTCAGTTATATATCTTTAAACTTCAGGATATTACCTAATTTCTTCATAGCTGCCCTTTGAAGTCCTAGTATCACACAAGCCACGTTCTTGCTCATGTTAGTAAAAGGAAAGAGATACATACCAGTTTGGAAGTATTCATTATTGCATGTCTCTTCAATAGCATAACTGGGACTGTTTCTGCCATCGATGGTCTCTTGCACTCTCTTCTTCACTCTTCCTTAACCCCACCTTCCTACCCTGTGTCCTATCCAGTGTGCCTTTTGGTTTTATTTCACTTTTAATTTTAATTTGTAACACAAATTAGCTATTATGGAAAGGTGATTAAGTAAAAAAGAAAGGAAAGAAAAGTTTTAAAAGAAAGAAAAACAGCCTATTTGGGAATAGTTAGGGGAGGGAAAGGGGGAGAGAATGAGACTGACACCATGCGGTCACCATGCCCCCACTCCACCCCAATGTCAGTGGTCTGTACAGTCTCTTAGTTATTTCTTGACTATAAATTTCTTACTCCTGCTATATCCAAATTCCTCAGAAGAAGCCTAGCTGAATACAATTGAACTTCTTTTTGAAATATACACACACATACACATATATATATATTGGCAGGGGGCTGGACAGGATGGCCCTTGTGATCTCTTCCAACTCTATGATTCTATATGGGACTACACTGTGAACACCTTCACTACTGAAGTGTCTGTTTAGCCTCCTTATTTATTGAAAGTCTGCTTTCCCCTGTTGTTGCTCTTCATGTAAATATTTAAATAGCTCAGGCAGGTTGCTGAATGCATGTGACTCAAGAAGAAAATAATGAATGCTTTAGGGAGTATGTGGGTAGTGTTTACTAAAGCATGTATTTATGGGTAAGAATCATGTATAGAATGTACATATATTTGCCCATGGATAAATGACTCAATAGCCAAAGTACCTTCTTTGACTTTTAAAAATGTTTACAGAATAAAGCATCTGAGGAATGCTTACAGATCAATATATAATATGAAAAACTGATATGGAAAAAAATGTTTGTACTTCACAGAGTTCAAAATGCAGGGGAAGAATGCAAACCACATATTCTGCTCATTGTACTCTCCCGTCCTATAAGTCAGAAAAATAAATAAATAAATAAATAAATGGTCTAAAAGGTATATTTAGTTTATCCAGAAATAATTGATCATACCAATGTGAGCTTCAAGGAAGGGAAGAACATTCCCACTGAAAATGGTGGTCAGCATAGATCTGAAAGTTAAATACATATGCTCCAAGGATATTGTTTTTGTGTTAGTAACTTTCAAGATGAAAAATACATAGAAGATAATACTTAGAACCCCATGTTTTCTTCATTTGGGGTGGGTGGATACAAAAATATTACTTATACATTTGCCAG
Source organism: Sceloporus undulatus (assembly GCF_019175285.1). Classification (NCBI taxonomy): domain Eukaryota; kingdom Metazoa; phylum Chordata; class Lepidosauria; order Squamata; family Phrynosomatidae; genus Sceloporus; species Sceloporus undulatus. The sequence goes on along the minus strand of NC_056523.1, from coordinate 45,872,998 downwards.
ATCTAGTTCATACTTCACTAACCTCTTCAAAGTTGTCCCAGTAGAGCAAATACAAAATAATGTATTTTGGTGATTGGGTGAAGGTGAATCCAATTACCATCTGTAACCCATAAGCTACAAAGTGGAAGTCCTTGATTGCCTAAAGATCAGATGACTAAATGACTGAAGATGAGAGAGTCTATCAGTCTAAATTTTTAGAATTTGTGGATGTGTTTTTTTGCTGTTGCTAACTTACTGGGGAGACAGGGCTGAAACAGATGGCAGTAAAGGGGTGGCTCTATGCCACCCCTTTGAGTGCCAGATTGGGGCCATGGAAACTGCATGCTGCAGCCCCAATCCAGCATTTTTCTGGCCAAAAAGGAGGATCAAAATGCCACTCCTTTTGGGAGGCGGGAAAGAAGTGCTCTTTTCACCACCACTGTGGCTCTCCTGCGCTCCTGCGATGTGCAGCATCTGGTCGGGCCGGCAGCATGAGGCCAGATTGGGGGCAGAGTTGGAGCATGCAGTTGCCACGTCCATGCCACCAGGAAGCCAGCTCAAATTGCTGGTCTGTTCAGCCCCATAGATACCCTTTCTTGCAATCCAAACCATTCATAAGGCTAGTAATAACTGATCTACTTTCTAGTTGTTCCTAACCTATAATTAGGGATTCTTAACCTATAACTATAATTAGAGCTCATAAAATAACAGGGTTTTCTTGGTAAGGCTTGTTCTAAGGGGGGTTGCCTTTACCTTCCTATCAGGCTGAGAAAATGTTATTTCTCCAAGGCCATGCAGTGGGTTTCCATGATTGAAAGTGGATTTGAACCCTAGTCTCCCAAGATCCAGTCCAACACCCAAACTTGTGCCACTGCATGTCACTCATGGCATGCCAATTTTGGTCCTATATGGTTCCAGCTCTGACTGCTTAAAAGGGCCCAGTGATTTTTAAGGCCTCCATTTTGAAACATTCTCTGTTTGCAGTGGATTTTTTTTTAATGTTTGGGAGATGTTCATATTCCTTCTGTGTACTGCATATACTTTCATAATGAGTAGACCCTTGATTTATTGCTTTCTCTAACATGAAACCTAAGTTAGGATTAAGGTCTATCTTAAAACACAATTTAAAAGAATTTTTAAAAACACATATATAACATAGTAAAATAGAAACACAGTGCCCTCATTAAAAGCTCCATAAATAAAAAGGTCTTTAGCTGCTGCCAGAATGATAATAGGGAAGGAACCAACCAGATCTCCCAGAAAAGATAGTTCTATAAATTGGGAGAAGTTACCAAGAGTGTTCTCACCATCTGTGCCTATGATGGTTGTGGAAATGAGAGAAAACCCTTCCCTGCATATCTTAAAATTCAGGCAGGCTCATATATTAAGCAAAGAGAAGACTAAGAGACTAAGATATAATAACTATCTTTAAATATTTGAAGATTTTTTAATTTTTATTTAAACGACAATACATACAAATATATATATACATACATACATACGATACATCTATACAGTCACATAAATTACCTGATCCAATCGTTCCCCTTCCCCCCCCCCCATTGTACGTCCCCATTCACTCTCCAAATCAGAAAAACCTTCTTTCTTCTATTATCTTCAAACATTCGACAAATTAAAATAAGACTTCCATAGATCAAACCTTGGCCGTTTCATTATCTTACTGTTTCATGTGTGATTTACCTTCTTAATTACTCTAAAGTTATTTGTAATTTCCAATTATTTTTTACTCAATAACTTGTATATCCAAAGTCATACCCATTAACTTAAATATAACTTAACTTTTAGCCTTATCTGTCTTCTGTTTTTAGATTGGGAAGCTTAATGTTAAAATTGTATTGGATATACGAAATCAATTCTCTCTCAAGAATCCTTTATCAATTTTATTTTGTATGTTTGGCCATTTTACAGAAACATGATCAATTATTTTTTCCCAATCTTCTCTTTCTTTGTTACCTCCCTTCCCTTCCTTTACTAAATGTTGTTGAACCTTTCCTCTGTCTTCCATTTTTTTTATGCTAAGTCCATTTCCATTAAGTCCAATAATTTTAGTACCCATTCTTTCTTTCCAACTTCTTTACTTATTTTCCAGTATCTCTCATATACTAATCTTGCTGCGGTCAACATGTAAAAGATTATTCTACCATGGCTTTTCTCAATTTCATCAGAAATCATATTTAACAAAAGGATCTCTGGTTGTAGACTTAATTTTACCTTAATAATTTCTTGTATTACATTTCTAATCATTAACCAAAATCTCTTAGCTTCCTCACACTGCCACGAAATATGGAAGAAGGTTCCCTTTTCATTTTTGCATTTCCAACAGCAATTTTGACCATTTCCATATATTTTAACCAATTTATCTGGTGACAGATGTCATCGGTAGATGATCTTATAATAGTTTTCTCTTATATCTTGACAGGTAGAATATTTTAGTCTTACTTTCCAAGCCTTTTCCCATTGTGATCGTTCTAATGCTTTTTTACAATCTATCGCCCATCTTATCATATTGTCTTTAATAATTTCCTTTTCCAACCAATATTCTAACAGTTTCTTATATATAGCCGATAGTACACGCGATTTCCCTTTTAACATAGTTTTCTCTAGTTCTGTCATTTTTTCTACAATTCCTAGGGTTCTTTTATTTTAGCTCCACCAGGCCTGCCTGGAAGAAGACAAGCCCTCCCTTCATCCTCCATCTTGAGGGAGAGAAAGGCAGGCTAGCTCCACCAGGCCTGCCTGGAAGAAGACAAGCCCTCCCTTCATCCTCCATCTTGAGGGAGAGAGAGGCAGGCTAGCTCCACCAGGCCTGCCTGGAAGAAGAAAGACCTCCCTTCAGCCGCCTTCTTGAGGGAGAGAGATTGTATTGTATTGCATTTTTGTTCTGTACACCACTATGATCATTGCGGAATAGCGGTCTATAAATAAAATTTATTATTATTATTATTATTATTATTATTATTATTATTTGAATTTAGAATCAATCTGATAATACAAAAACCAATTACAATTATGTCCCTCCTCCCTCAATTGTTCCAAAGTTTTTAAGGCTAAACCATCTTTTTTCCTTACTAGTATATCTTCATAAGTCATCCATTTCTGTTTATCTAAAAGATTTTTCAAAGGATCAAATAACGCTTCATGGGAGGAGAGCCATAAGGGTGCATACATACAGATCCATCTCTTATATTTAGTATTCTGAAAATTGATGCTCTGATGTAATGGTTTTTGAACCCCTGGTGGACTTTTGTTTTATCATAATATAGATATGCATGGAACCCAAATCATAAATCATGTCCTTCTAATTTCAGTAGTTTTTTATTTTCAAGATTCAGCCAATCTGTCAGCCACAATAGAGCACTTGCTTCAAAATATAGTTTAATGTTGGGAACTGCAAAACCTCCTCTTTCTACGTTATCAAATAGATGTGCTTGTTTTATTCTTGGTTTTTACCTATCCATATGAATTCTGCTCACTTTTTTCTGCCAATCGTGGAATATTTTGTCTTTGCTGATTATTGGGAGTGCTTGAAATACAAATAAAATTTTAGGAATTACATACATTTTAATAGCCGCAATACGGCCCAACAAAGATAATTTCAGTTCTTTCCATTTTTGTAAATCCTTCGATTTCTTTCCATTTCTTATTGTAATTATTTTTTAATTAAATCAGAATTCTTGTTTGTTATCATAATACCCAAATTGTGGTCTTTAAACTTGTTATCTTTTCAAATTCATTTTCTTTTTCCCTTATCATATTTTTTGTAACGACATTTGTTTTCTCAATATTTAATTTTAATCCAGAGATCTATTCAAAATCTTTTAATAATTATAGTAATATTGGAACACTTTTGATAGGATCTTCTAAGATTACAGCTATGTCATCCGCAAACGTGCACACTTTGTACTGTTCCTTCTTTATTTTTATTCCTAAAATATTTTCATTTTCCTTTATTTTCCTTAATAATAGATCCATCAAAATTATAAATAAAATGGTGATAGGGGACATCCCTGTTGGGTTCCCTTTTTAACATCTATTGATTTCGTTTTACGGCCATTGATTAAGATTCTTATTGTCTGCTTACTGTAAATTTTGTTTATCCATACAATATTTGAAGATATTTTCTGAAACAAACTTGTTTTCTGCTGCTCTAGAGACTAGGAGAGATTTACACTGTAGAATTAATGCAATTTGATACCGCTAAATGTCATGGCTCCATCCTACAAAATCCTGAGATTTGTACTTTTGGTGGGATACAGGCCACTCAAAAAGGGTGGTCTGCCGCTGCTTCTATTTCCAACGGTGGGAAGCCTCAGCTGCCAAACAGCGAGGCTTCCTGGCGGTGGAAAAAGAACCCGCAAAAAGCGGGTTCTTTTTGCGTTGTGCTTGCGACACCCAAGTGCACAAATGGCACACTCGTGATGTCGCAAGCGTGATGCGACGTGCAGACGCTACATGTCCATCACATCAAAATGGCGGTGGCCGTGTGTACAGGGCGCAGCCATTTTGACACCCCCGTCATGTGCTAGGGGTGAGGCCAATATGAATGGTGCATCCTTGGCCAACCCCACGTGATGGGGGCGCCACAAATGCCTGTCTAAATTGGGCCTTTGTTAGGTGCCAGCACTCTTTGGCAAAGAAGGCTAAAAACCTGTAAAACTACAAAATCCCAGGATGAAGCTACAGCACTTAAAGTGGCATCAAACTGTATTATTTCTACAGTGTAGGTGCATTCTAAGCCATGACTCCAAGGATTCAAAATGAAATAAAATAAAATAAAAAACCCTACCTAAACATTAGGAAGACATTTCTTAGAGGAATAGCTGTTTAGCAATGAAATACACTGTGTTAGAGGATGGTTGGTTTTTCTTCTTTAAACAGATGTTGGATGGCCATCTTTCATGAGTTCTTCAGTAGAATATTCTTGCATGTAAGGGAATTGGATGAAATGACCCATTTGCTCTTCCAACTAAATGAGTCTATGATTCTATGAAAGAAAATATGTACAAAATATGTAGAGTTTAAAAAAATGTGCAAAGATGCAAGCAAATTTTGGAGCCACTTTTTAAAAAAAAATATTGCAAAAGTATGTAGAAATGAAATGGAACAAACCCCATAATCCAATATAAATAAATCTTTGTGTTTTAGAATAAACTGACCACAACATATCTAATTTATCTAAACCCAGAAACACCCCCCCCCCCAACAAAAACCTCTTAGAGTTATTACAATCTGGACAATTAAAAAAAAAATCTTTTGTCCCGTGACTCTTGTTTTGTAGGACTGGATTGATAATAAAGTTAAATATCTTGATTTATACTACTTATACCTTTAACACTATGATTATACTTCTTCTATGTCATGACTGGTTACCTCTATTGTATCTTATACTTAAGACATGGCAGAAAGGGGCACCAGTTTCTCCAATATATGTCACATTTAGAGAAAGCAAAACAACCTGCCTAACCTTCCCCTCCAATTACCTTTGTTTTTCAGTTTGCTCTTGAAATGACATTTGAAAGCCAATGGGGAGTTACAGGTGTTGCACTCATGTGCTCCATGCTTTTAAACTGTTCATATTTATTATGCTTACTCCACTGAAATATATTTTCTTAATGGCTTGTTTTCCAAGATGTTCACTACCATTCAACTATGCTGTGTGGTATGAAATCTCCAGTGAAAATCTTGTGTCCACAACAGTCTCTTCCAGTCACTTCAGTGAGATGGTGGGTCTCAGTTTGAATGCAGATCTGCTCAAGCTGTTAAAATGATCTAACATGGCAAATGGTTAGCATACTGAGCAGACAAGTGATGGGCAAGTGTGATTCACAGTTGGACCTACCTCTATCCAGTAGGGAAACTTTTTAGAGGGGCTGAATGGGTGGTTTTGTAGGATGAGAGTTTGCTGTCATGTAAATAATGGCAGGAGCAGCAAGCTGTAGCACACTGTAACTGTGATAGTGGTAGCTGTAGATGTTCAGTAATGATGGGGTAAGCCTTTGCATATATATGTTTGTGTTTTCTTTTTCTGCTTGTTTTATGTCATCTTTGTTTTGTGTTGTGCTGTTTTTTATACTTTATGTTTTTGTGTACTGTTTTGTAAATGTTAGTTCTCAGTAAAATAAAATAAATAAAATAAAATGATAGGGTTAGTAAGATCAGGGAGGGCCCCTTCTAAGCCATGGAGCCCTTGGAAACAGCATCATCATGTAAAACAATGATGTTGGTTCTGGTAATGTATCACAAATTGTAGGTGAATTGGCATGGATGTTTAGAATCATAGCTATTTTCCATATATTCTTTCTTAATAATATCACATCTGTGTTGGCCATGTGAAAAACAGGACAGGGTTGCTTTACCTTTATATGTGTGTGTGTGCCTTGAAGTTGCTGAGGTTGTCAATTTATGGTGAACCCATGAATTACATAGTTTGTTTGTTTTTTACAAGAAATACCTACGTCAGCCCTTAGCATCTGGTATTTGTTAGCAGTCTTCCACCCAAATAACAACCATAGCTAACCCTGCTTAGCTTCCAAGATTAGACAGGATCTGATGCCTTTAGGGTACTTAGGCTTTAGTAGTTGTATAGATGAGGGAATTTCAACAGGTCTGAGTGGCATCCTATGAAACTTTCTTGCACTCAGGCATTTTCTTTGAATTATGGTTGAATGCCCTCTCTTCCTCATTCTTTAAAATAACAACGTCAAGATTTCAGTCAAATATGGTGTGTGGGGGCTTTCATCCTTAGCTTTTCAGTTGTGGGCAAATGCCTTCAGGCTGTCACATTTTCTTTTGATGCTGATTACCTTCATCAGTATAATTTATCAAGTTGCTGAGCTGAAATGGAAACCTAATCTTCAAATTAGACACAAAATATTGCTGCATTGCCTGAAGGTAATATGCAGGTGCACTTTCTCATCTGGTGGAAAGGCAATCAAAATGAATTGTCTCTCTTTACTTTTAACAACTGATTGTCCCACTTTTTTCATCCCATATGTGACCTATTGTTTGGCCCTTTGAGGCCTTTTTGAATATGACATAGTGAATTTTAGCTTGTTTTCACTGCCATTATTCTCCACAGATAGCTAGACTAAGTATGAATAACACACACCCAACCTATGGCTTATCTATGGTGCACAGACATTTTGGGCATAGTTCTTTCTGCAAAGGCTTTTTTAACTGCACTGAAGATTCTGAGGAATCCAAAAAAGTGAGGGAGGAGGTCTTGGCAGTATAATTAGTTATGGATAATAATAATTGATAGTTATTATTATCTCTTAGATTCAGAGTCTATTAGGTGTTACTGAATGGTGTTTTGGACTATCAGTGATCTGGATTCTATCTAAAAATCTAGGAATCAGTGAGATAATGTGTGCACATTTCAAGCAGAGTCACTTTTGTAATAGTGCTTTTACTATCCTTTATATGATTATGATGATGATGATGGTTGTGGTGGTCTCAGTTTCACAGTCTGTCAGGGTGTTACAGATTGTAGTTTTGGTCCATCAGTTATTTGGATTCTATCCAAAACCTTAGGTAATCGAGAGGCATTGTCAAATAATGTGGGATGTTGCAAGTACTGCTATTGTATGTAATTGTGCTATTTCAGTTTCATTCAGATGTTTCGTCAGTCTATTTGGAATTTCTCCAAGAACATCTATCACTAAATCTCAAATTGTAGATTTGGATATTTCACAATTTGTCTTCAATTCTGCTATACCCTGGGATTGCCATGTCTATAATCCAACTACTACTACTATCATCACAATCATTAAAAATGATTGATAATAATTATCAATTATTATTGGTTTCACAGTCTATCAGGTGTTACCAATGGGAATTCTGGGTCATCGATAATTCAGTTTCTATCCACGAATCTAGCAGTCAGTAAGGCAATGTCATGTATAATGTCACAAGCTCCAAACAGTGTCACTTTTTGTAATGGTGCAATTGTGATCCTACCTGTAGTGATTTCATTCAGATGTTTTTTCAGTCGATATGGAATTGCTACCAGAGCATCTATCACCTCTGAAACAACTGTTGCTATCTTTCCCTAGAGGTTCTGAATCTCAGTTTGTGGGTCTTAATATTTCCATAGTCTTTCCCCCCCCCCCCCCCCCATGATTCTGTTTTTCCCTAGGATTGCCACATCTATAATTCCACATTTTTTTCTCAGTCCAGTTATGCTTGGCATATTATGTTCTAATTCTTTACAGGTGCACCTAAAGTACCATACAGTTTTTATACCACCATTTTCAACTGATGATGATGGCAACAAATAATTTATATGCCCTCTTTTCCCCTCCCATAGGACACAAAGCATTTGGTGGGTGTGGGAGAAAGCAGTTAGCATCTTTCTGACCAGAAATCTATAGGACTGAATTTCCACCTGTTGAAGCAGTTCTTCATTTTTCTGCCACTCAGAATTACTCAGACAAAATTCCCAGTGGCTCTTTGTTCAGGCACTCTGCTGTTATCCAAAGAGAAAACATCCAAAGGCATACAACTGCACCTTGTGCTTGTTTTCCATTAAAATCAATGCAATTTTTTCTGTGCTTATGTGAACGTGATAAACGTTGATTTACTGCTTACCTTGAGTCTATAAAAAATACTAATAGTAGTCTTAGCTAATAGTCTTCAATACAGGATAATAACAATGGTCCATCCAGACTATGCGGGATGTATTCATCAGAGACAGGGAGCATGTAAGTTAAGGCTAGTAAAAAACACAATTGCTTTAAATAGTAACAGAATTGATCTACAGTATCTGTGATTATCCGACTCACTGCAGCAAAAGCATTTTTGGGCAACAAATCATTGGTAGTTTATGCCAATTGCTTTGCCAAACTTTGGTTTTCTCCTGTACTTTTTGAAATAGGTTTGAATTACGTCTCCCTCTCTCTTATTTACACGTATTTCAAATGAAACCCTTTCAAGTTCCTTTTTGAAATAGAAAAGCAGAGGAAATGCATGTTCCCTGTTCACTTTGACATTTGATTTACTTTGAGTGATACTAATAGAGATTCAACCTGTGCTGAATGAGGTTACATTCCTATTGAAGAAACAGTTTGGGTGTGCTCCTGGATGTAACTCTGAGTTTGGACAGTTAACTCTTGTGTGTCAACTGTGCCCATTCCTTGAGACTTCAGATTTGGCCACAGTGACATATACCTAAATTGCATCCTGGCTGGATTATTGTAATGTACTCTATGTGTGGCTGCCTTTGAAGAGTGTTTGGAAATTTCAACTGGTGCAAAGAGCTGGAATCACATTGCTAACTGGTAGTGGTTACAGGGAACATGCAATTCCTTTGTTGCAACAGCTTCACTAGCTGCCCATCCATTTCTGGGCACAATGCAAAGTATTGATCTTGAGTTCCAGGTTATTTCAAGGACTGTATGTTTCCTTACAAACCTGTTCATGCTTTGAAATTTACTGGGGAGGACCTTCTGTCTGTCCCACAACCTTCACGGGTGCATCTCATAAGAACATGGGAGAGGGCTTTCTCAGTGGCTTCCCCGAGGCTCTGAAATTTCCTGCATGGAGAAGTTAGACTGGATCCCATTTTGGGAGCAAGGTGAGATAGAAGTATAATAAGGAAATAAAAAAGATGTTTCTTTTCACCAACAGGTAAAGACTTTTTTATTCCAACAGACATTTGATGATTGATTAAATAAGGCCCATCTCACCTAAGCAATGTGCTGGATCTTTCTAATTGTTGTGCTGGTGTGTGTGTGTGTGTATTTATGTGTATTTAATGATTTATATTTTCATCTGGTTTAATTTTTTGGTCATTTAGTATCATTTTATTTTTTAAATAATACTAATATTAATACTACTAATAATAATTGCTATGGTTCACAACTTTGTACATGAACAAGTGAAATGCAATATAGATGTGTCTGCAGATGACCTGTTTTGAGTTATCAGTAAATCTGAAAATCAAACTTTGTAAACACTTTCTGGTTATTCTCAGCCAGATGAATTTCAACATAATACCAACAGGCACTATTGAGTCATCTTATTTATTGACTGACAGAGAATTTCAAGGTATTTATTGCCTATCTTGTGGCATTGGATTATTGCCACAAGATAGGCAATCTTGTGGATATTCCTCAAATGACCAAGATGATAAAGCTAAATGTTAGTAGAAATGCCCCTTGATTTGGAAAAAAAAATAGTCATCACTAAAATGATAAAATAATTTATATTTTGCCACAATACTTTATTCTCTATGGTGTTTTCTATTACTGTTTTCAAAACATATCGCCTAAATTTCCTTTAGCAAGTTCAAGCAGGAGGTCTTCTCTACCTTCTATTTCTCTTGAGAAGATGTAGCCATCAGTTCTTGAATGTGGATTTAATTTCTTCCTCTTTGTTGTATCATAACAAATTTATTTTGTCTTGTACAAACAAATGGCAAGATTCCCTTCAGGCATATATTCATCAGTAATTTTACAGTCTGTTTATCTGTTGCCTTTGTATTGATAGGTGGCATTAGAGTCTGTGTATATAAAAGTATTTCTCTACCCTCAATTTTGGCAGTTAGAGGGGCTGGGCTTATTGTCTATAATTGATTTCACTCACACACTCACAATAAATTAACCTCAAGGGATAATCTCTATTAGAGAGGCAAGCCCTTCTATGGATAAAACACCTTGAATGTGGGATCCATGCATTAGACCACTGAATTGGTCTGGATAAAAGATGTTTACAATTCTCTGCATTGCAGCTCAAATCTTATTTACTTGTTGAATGGCTGTGCTTGTGATTACAGCATGATTTTGTGTCTCTATATGGACCATCAGCTCTGTGGAGAGTTTCTCCATTACCTTTAAAGAATTAATTGGCTCTTTAGTGAGTCAAACTTATATAGATTCTTTATATATTTGTTGGAATATAGCACATTTGATATCCAGTAGTGTAGAATTGTGTGCAACAATAAAACTGATTGTTATATTGCCCAAAGAGGCCTTAGTCCCTTTGTACTGTTTCCATAGATTTAAAATAGAGATTGGATTGACAAATGATGAAGGCTATCACAGTTATGCATAGAATATGGATAGGTTAGTCACGGGTAGTTATGGATATAAGTAACATAGAGTTACAAATCTGTAACTGAATTCTACTCACAGTCCCTACATGTTCGTGATCATGGCACCATGATCATAAAAGTCTCCCAATCCTGCTTTACCAGGCAGCAGCAACTACAAGTAAAAGAGGTCTGATCACCTATTGATTGGGGCACAGTGCACTGATATTTCCACCTTGTCTTCCAGTGATCTCTGGTGAAACAATCAAGTAGGATCTCTGTCACAGTTCCTCCTTACACTGAAGATCAGTTGCAGGATATGTAATAGACATATGCTATTGCACTCTGATTGACAGGAGAACACACTTTCATTGCTCACAGTGGCTGCAGTCTGGTAAAGCAGGATTGTGGGGGTGAGGGATCAAGCTAGGAGACATTACTTAGTTAAGCCTATTAAATAGCTGATCTAGGATTTTGGCTGAGATTTTGCTCAGGTTTAGTTTACGTTAGTCATGGCAATGGCAGCACTAGGGGGTGTCTACCATACCAGTGACACCCTATCATATTGATAATGGAGCAAACTTGTTTTCTGGAAAAGAGGTTCCACCTAAACATCAGGAGGAACTTATTCACGGTGAGAGCTGTTTGATAGTGAAATACATTGCCTCTGAGTCTGGTGGTGTCTCTTTCTTTGGAGGTTTTAAGCAGAGGCTGGATGGCCAATTGTCAAGAGTGCTTAGACTATGGGCCTGAACAGACAGGCCAAAATAAAGCTGCTTTGGGTCACTTTGGAGGTATGCTGTTTAAATGACACGCACATCTTAAGAGGCCAGAAGCTACACCAAAGCTGCACTCCAGTCCTTAGGACTTGAGCGTGGCTTTGGCGCAGCGTCCGGCCTCTTAGGATGCATGCATCATTTAAACAGCATACCTCCAAAGTGACCCAAAGCAGCTTTATTTTGGCCTGTCTGTTTGGGCCCCATGTTTTCCTGTGGCAGAGAGTTGGATTAGATGGCCCTTGTGGTCTTTTTCAACTTTATGATTCGATGATCCCATGGTTCTAATAGCAGCTGTTGTTGTCATCTTGATAACAATTGAACCGTGAGGTTGGATGCCAACTAAATAAAAAAGGTTGTTACAATAAATAAAGAAAATTTAACCAAAATGTTTTATTGATACATTCTTGGACAATATCACAGGATTGAGAGTATGGAAAGAGGGAAGTTCTGCGGCAAAGATTGTTCTCACTAAATTGGCACATAAGCAGCAAGATTAACGAAATTACTTATTACAAACAGTATAAAACATACATGCTTTTTTCCTTAAAATTCTTTTTTTTTTAAATCACACTGGTCAGTCAATAGTTGGGCTACAACAAAGAAAAAAAAACTTCTCAAGACATGTAAAAGCCATTTTCTTTCTTCCAAATACCATAAGAGTTATTGAAATTATTGCAAAATAGTTATATACCTTAATGAAAAGAACAAAATAGAAACACAAATACAAATATTCAACATAAATTATTAACATGTACTGTAAAATACATTACTGGCATGCATTCCAAATATCAAGACGATCTCTATCAAAATTCAGCAATCCATTCTGTTTTCTCTGTTGCCATCAGAATTATGAAAGGCAGAAAATGGAGGTGGAAGTGGGAAAGGGGTGGGAACAGAGTGAGGGGCTTGCTGTGTCAGCACAGTTTTTGGTCTTCAGTATCTTTTTCTCCCTTTTATTTTAATTAAAAAAATAACATATATGAATTGAAGTGGTACAGTAATGATCATACAAGTCATGTACATAACGTCTTTTAAAAAAAAATCAGGGATTCTTCCTTGTTTGTTGATGTGGCAAAGTTAGAAAGAACAGGGCTTGCATGATGCTGTGCATTTGAAACCAATGGGAAAACCTCAGAAACATAGATGGCAATATGCAAAAATCTCTCACAAACTGTACAGAAAGTTCAAAAACTTGCAGTTTGGAAGTACATATAAAGACAAAATAGCCCCTTGAAAGTCACCATTGCCAACTGCAGTTCACCCAGGAGAAGTTGGGTCTAAACTCACAGGTCGGAGCTCATAGATCATACCTCCCATACAAAGAAAAAGGTCCAACATCACAGCCTAATGGCAGTGCCAGTGACTTATTAAGCCAAGAATAAGTTAAGGAAATTTTCATAGAGCAGCTGTTCAGAATACTTCGATCCTTCAGAAATACTATCTGGCCTTTCAACACTTCCAGCAGTGCATACGCTGCAGTCTTTTGGGAACAGGCCAACGTGAGGTTAGGTGACTGAATGGATGAAAATCTCCATCCCCCCATGACTCTGTCCAATGCAGCAGATTAGATAACCAGGTTGTTATAACTGACATACTTCTTTTTTGCAGCAGGGCCTGAAAGAAAGAAAGGGGGGGGGGGGGGAGGCAAGAGGAAAGCAGTCACCAATACAAGAATCTGTTGAAAAGCCTGCTATGGCTTCTCCGTGGTAAATATCAATGTTTGTGAAATTGTATTTCATGATCACAGGCAAGAGTCAGGGCTTTTGGTTTGTTTGAGGTTTAATTCTCCCCGCCCCAAGATGTTTTGTTTTGCCATGCACCCAAATCTGCAAAATACAAACATTTTCATGCCTCCCTAACAATGTAACTCATTTCTAGAACACAAATAATATTCTCCAGATCTTAAATCCAATAGTTGGCCAAATTAGAGTAGTACAGCTAAATTAATGGGATTTTGGTATTTCAACTCTTATACTGTATGAAAGTTGAATCCATTGATTCAATTGGTCCATTCAATCTTAGGACTACATTTTTAGGACTATTTTTAAATTCTTTTTTTTTTTAAATACTGCTTGTTTTGGCTACATATCAAATCCACACCACCTGACCGTGGATATTTGATAGCATGTGCAGGGACAGAGACATTGGTGCACATATGCACACATGATAGCATGCAGACACCACACACACAGGTTCCCCCCAAAGCTTTACCTCTTGTCAGAAACCTCAAATCTCAGTGGTTTATTTATTCATGACAAATATTTGCTATTATTTGCAAGAACTAATGGCAATACAAAGTTAGGAGAAGATGGATTAATATATGGAAGAAAAAACATGTTTTCCCTCTAAGGGCAATAAGAAGATCCTTTGTCTAATGTTTACATTGTGTCCCTGCTACAGTCTTAGATTTCTCCAAAACTGCTAAATCTGATAGGAAGGAAAGGAACAAGGAGAACAAATATGAAAAAAGAAACTAGGGAAAGGAGGGAATGTCTTGGGAGGAGCATCAAAGAAAGAAGTCAGGTTACCAGTGTACAATAATGAATGTTTTGGAGCGATACGTTGGTGCAGAATGTGTCCTCTGGATATTTCTTTGTCACACTTGAGACACTAATTCAATGAGATCCACTACCAACTCACAGATGGATTTCTTCAGCTGTTTTGCCCCACAAAATTACAGTATGTTCAGTCCCTCCTTACACACACACCATGGATGTAGAATGGGACCAGAAGGCATGCAGAGATTGTCATACTGGCAATAGCAGAGCTCTCCAGACCTGTGTGATTGTAACTCTATGGAACAGAACCGCTTCAGGTGGAATGTGAGATTCTAAAACACTAAAATACTCACATTCAATATAATTATATACACAAACACACACATAGACAGACCTAGAAGTAAATTCCAATACAATTGTTGGGACTCCCTAGTACAGGAGTGTAATTATAGGAAGAAAAAAAGAGGTCACTGCCCCCCTCCAAATACAAATTCTGCCTTTCAAATGAAATTTTGCTTCAGCCCACAAATTTCTAGCACAGCAGTAACTTGAATGTTCAATTGAGCATTTAGAAATGTAGGAATAGGGACAGGCAATTATCAAGGGAATGTGAGCACTGCAAATAGGAGTTCCAGGTCTGACTGACTTTCAGTGTCTCACTCTGCAATATTAGCTATTTGGGAAATTTCATTTTAGGGAGCAGAAATCTTGTTTACGTTACCAATGCCCTCATTTTGTCCCACTGTAGAGACACCTTTGCCCACATATATTAGACATTTTTTTGGGATCCCATGGGTTGCACGCAAGACTGACTCAGGGCTGCTTGCAAGCATTAGGTTTGGGTTGGGTGAGATCTGAGCTCCCCTAATCTTTCTGGCTACCAGTCCATTTCTGGACACAATTCAAAAAGTGCTGGTGATCACCTATAAATAAAGATATAAAGGCCCATGGAAAAAATAGGAAAAAAACACTTTTGTCTGTGTTTTCCCTGAATCGCACTAAAATAAATTATTCCATAATTGATTTTCTTTCTTTTTTCCTTTTTTCTTGTTTTTGTCAGTTTTTCCCCATTTTTTTCTGAAATAAAAAATAAATAAAAAGGAAGAAAATGACTTATGGGATATTTTATTTTAGCATGATTCCTTGAATGTGGTGCTCTATTACACAATATGATAGAGTTGTTTGTGAGGTGATGGCAGCCTACTCATTGTTGTGTGTTTGCCTGATTGTGCAGTCCTATCCTTGCTTTTTATCTGTCATTTGTTTACACTCTCCAGTCTGCCTGTACATGAACCTATGTTGTGTTTTAAATTGGAATTTTGTAATTGTGCTGGCCAAATGGCTGTAATAAAGTTATTATTTATTATTTTAGCATGATTCAGGAAAAACATGGACAAAAAATGGGGTTTCTTCCTAAGTTTTCTGTGGGCGTTCACATCTCTACCTATAAAGCCCTGTACAGCTTGAGTCCAGGCACTTTGAAAGACTATTTCTTCATTTTTGAGTCCATCAGAATCCAACACACACACACACACACACACACCTGGCAGACATGCTATTATTACTCTTCACAGTGTTCTCCACTGCCCATCAAGTAGATAAAGCAAAGGGGAATCCAATGGAGAATTGGTTTTTGGGCTTCAAGGAAGTCAGTCAAGGGTCACATGTGACCCATGGATTGTAGACTGCATAATGGCCTGGGAGTAAGCACTTTTGTACTCTGTGAGACATAAATCTAAGGAGAAATACATAGAATTACATTGTTGCTAATAAATGCAGCATTATGAATCTGGGCAAGATAACCCAAATTACTGCCAGAATGACACATGTAAGACTATTGGCCTGGAAGGAATTCTTTTTCACCTTAGGCAAATAGTTATGTATTTCTAGACTTCTATGGCAGGAATTTCCTTTTTGCTAGAGGATTTGTGTAGCCTTTGGGATGTTCTTACAGATAGCTGATCATAGACCATAGAATCATAGCGTTTGAAAGGGCCATCTACTCCAAAACCCTGCAGGAATCTACAGATAGAACACTCCTAAGTAGTGGTCACCCAACCTCTTTTTAAAGACCTCCAAATAAGGAGAGCCTGCCACTCTCTGAGACAGTTTACTCCACTATTGAACAGCTCTTGCAAGTTTGATGGACTACATCAAAGTAAGTCCTGGTTCCAATCTTGAATTCCCATATAGAGCTTCTAACTTACACAAGTTTGCCTTTTGCCTTTTGTTCCCAATTATTACAATATTCAGTCAAGTACTCCAATTCCATTAAAGTCTTCCCTATGCCTCCATTTAATTTTATAGTGACCACACATAAAATATCTTCTATATATATATTTTATGGAGCTTTCATACTTTAAAGATGTCTGACCTTTTTGGTCAAAAAGATGCATTTCATGTCTTCTAATTATGACTACTGGCTTCTTTCCTAGTTTTCACTCTTCCTTCCTACCACAATAAAAATGCAGAACAATTTAAGAGGTTTAAGGTTTGCAGTCTAGTAGACAGAACAATGCCAGTCAATGTGACAAAACCATCACATTTTCATCCTTTAGAAGGGCCTTGTGCCATTTCAATTAGGCAAAGAACAGCATATATTCTGCTGACTAGGAACATGCAAGCTGGGATTGCAATCCAGTTATTGTATGAATTTATAAAATTGGAACACATATAAACAAATGCCAAAGTGATGTTTACCTTCTTAAACATATGCATACTACAGCATAATGTAATGCATATTTTCTCATATCTAAGTCTATGGATTGTTCCCTACTAAATATATTTGGAATGAATGTTTTGTACTGTGCCCTCGTGCCCATTTGTCTGGAATTGCAGCCCACTGAACCCAGTCATGACTCCTGAATCAACATGCATGGTCCCATGAATGTGGAGCCCTGTGAGTGGGTACTGTGGTGTGGGATGACACTATTGATTCACTGAAATAGGCTGGATAATTTGGACATTTGCGCTAGGTCAGAAGTCATTATTTCAGCTACCTTCACCTCCAACCCATTTACCTTTTGCTCAGTGGACCTGCTTTCCCTCCTAACTGGACAGCACAGGCTTTGGCTGGTCACTTTGTAAGTGGGTAGAAATCCTGGCCTTGCATCACAGCCACATTGGATGGAGGTATTTTTTGTCCATCCTGAATTGTACTATGATGACTACTGGTATTATGGAACACTTGGCTGAGATGCTGCTGCTTGATTATTTAGGTTATTGTGGGAACAGGGCAGCACTAAGCAACCAAAAAGGATTTATTTGGTCTTTTCTTTAGACTTTCAGGCCTAGAGGTGGAGAGGAAAATGACTTTTGGGGCTGGCTCTTTCAAGCTATGAGGTTTTGGAGGAGTTCCTGCCATTGGCATTCTTGGTGGCTGACCCTAAGTTCTGGAACTCTTCCTAGGGAGTTTAGAATGATTCCTTTCTGGCTAAGCATCTGTTGACAGACAAAGCTGTTTTTATTCTGACAGGCCTTTGAGCACTAAATGCTTTTTAAAATGTTATTAAAATATTTTTAATTTGTGAAGTTGAAGGCTTTCATGGCTGGCATCCATAGTTTTTTTGTGGGTTTTTCAGGCTATGTGGCCATGTTCTAGAAGAGTTTCTTCCTGGCATTTTGCCAGCATCTGTGGCTGGCATCTTCAGAGAATGCTTGTTAATTGTTGAATTCCATTCTATGCTTAAATCAGTTTTAATGCTTATCTTTACTATTATTACTACAACTCCTCCTCCTCATTATCATTATTATTATCATTATTATTATTATTATTATTATTATTATTATTATTATTATTATTATTTGTAGACCATCAAGAAGGCATCTTGAGTCCTAGTCTTGGGGAGAATAAATAAAGATGATTGATAATGATGATGATAGTTTGGCCTGGAGGATTAGATTTTGTTCTACTTTCCCACCAAAGAGCTAAATGGGTAGGATTTCTGCTTAATTGAAAGGGTTATGAATTCATAGATTTAACAGAGAATGCAAGCCAGAAAGGAGACAATGTCTAAAAATGGGGGGAAATCTTATATGTTTTTATTAAAAGTCTACTGGGTCAAAGTCCGTGTCTGGTCAGTATGATATACACAATACAGCCAAGATTGAAGCAGAATGCAATTGAAGATTCAATTGACTTGATACTAAGAGTTACTTTAAGACATTGTCAAGGATTTGTACTTGTCACTATGACTGTTGGACCTTTTTTATCTTTGAAGAGCAGACTTACATGTCATATCACCAATTATTTATAAAAGTTCTTCAGTTTACAAAAGCAATTTATGAATTTCTTTGAACAAACTAAAACCCTTTGGGATGTACAGAAGAAACAACAAAAATTTCTAGATACTTCCGTGTGTGTGTGTGTGTGTGTGTGTGTATTTCAAAAAGCAGATGATAACTGCCTCTGTTTATACAGGCAGGTTCCTTGTCATGTTATTTGCAATCCAAAGTAGAAAGCTAGGTTATTGTCGTCCAACAGCTTCTGATCATTTATGAAGTATAAAGAATCTGACTGTAGTTAAAATATTATTTTTATTAACCTGAGTATGTGGATATGGCTGTATCATTCACACAGAATAAAGAACAGTGTTGTCCTTTTGAAACTACTGCTTAGCAACCCCAATGAAATAAGTAGCTATTATCCAAAAACCAAAGATGTGTGTTCTGGCACAAGTTTGATTCATTCACTGCATTTTTGTATGGCCAGCTGCAAGTAGGCTGTTATGTCTTGTTTGTGTGTGTGTGTGTGCATTCAGAGGTGGGATGGAATCAGCAGTAACTTTCTGAACATCTGCTATTGCAAAATGCTATAAATCTAATCAAATAAGAGCACCTGGTAAACAAGAGCTTGAAAGCAATAATAGTGATTGCATTAGGTGTCATCAAATGTGCACACAAAATGGTCAGAATGGAACACACACTGATTTTGGGTTCAGGAGCTTTCCAATAACTGATGTAACCTGAAATACTCTGTAGCAGAGTATCAGCTCTGCAGCATGCATGTTCTGTTGTGAGGATGCTGAAAAGTAGCAATTCTAAATGTTACATTGAAAAATGAATGAAAAGAATTGTGGTGAACAAGAGAGAGGCTGCATTCACACTACATAAATGATCTACTGTGTATAATGCGAGAGCTTGCATGGTTTGAGTGTTGGACTGTGACTCTGGAGATCAGAGTTTGATTCTCAACTCAGCCATATAATCCCACTGGGTGACTTTGGGCAAGTCACACTCCCTCAGCCTCGGGAAAAGACAATGGCAAACCTCCTCTGAACGAATCTTGCTAAGAAAAAAAATATATAGGTTTTGCCTTAGGATTACCGTAAGTCGGCAATGACTTGAAGGCACACAGCAAACATCAAAATACACTCATGTGTAAGTCTAGAAATTTTAGTCAAAAAATTGACCCCAAGGCCTGGGTAGACTTATCCATGGATCAATATAAGTACTGTGCTATAGCACTTCGAAAAAAAGGAACATCCCCTTCTCTGGGTGCCAAAAGGTGAGAGCTTAGTCCATCAAAGGTGCAAAGCAGATGGGCCAAAGAGTGGAGCACTCTCCCGAGCCCTACCACATGCCGCGGGTGCCATCTTGGCATGCTGCCATTTACATGGCACATGCAATGATGACGTTGTTTGTGCACCATGTCCAAATAGCACGTTGCATGAGAGATGTCACAGCGCTGCTCCAGGGTGCTTATGGCACCTTGGCAGCAGCAGAGAAAGGAGCCACGTTTTGTGGCTCCTTTTTCCCAGTGCATTGTTACCGCACTATTTGATTGATGTGGCCACGATCCGGAGGAGAAAGGGGCGACCTCTATCTGCCCCTTTCTCCCAATCTGTATAGGCCGATAGTCACCATTTGCTTTGCTTTGCCTTTTCATCTTTTTTCACATGTTCAGGTTTTCTTAGCTCCACTCATGTCTAGTTACCTCCTCTCCAATTGCACAGCCACCATTTACCATAGTTCCCTTCTCACACCTTTAGGTGGAATTTTGTAAGTTCTTTGGCACTGTTTTCCTTTGCTTTAGCCTTTACATCCTTAGTTACATGCCCCTAATTTATACCCTCAACTTATCCATGGGCCATATCAGAATTCATAATTTTACCCCCCAAACCTGTACTTGACTTATATATGAGATCAACTTATAGTCAAGTATATATGGTACTTTGATACCACTTTAAATATGGCTATGGCTACTCTCTCTCCTGCCAGAGAGTTTTAGGTGTGTTTATCACAAGGTGTGTTTGCATGCAACTTGTATATGCAGTAAAACTAAAAAAAGCCAATTAAGAGCAACAGATGACATTGCATATCATTTTCAGGTGACAACTTTGAGTAAGCTTCACATGTGTATTAAGGAACCAAACTCCTCAGTAGAAGAATGAAATATGTATCCTTTACTATCAGGTTAAATCACCCTTCAAAACAACTGCCCCAGAACCCCTCTAAAGAGTTAGATTAGGCAAACATTCCTATTCAACCATTATATTCAGTTCAACATCAAACTAACACAGAATCTATTAAATTTGACTGTGAGTGTGACATGGCTGGGAAAGGTATTTTGCCTCCCTTCTGGAGGATTCTTTGCTCATAAGGAAGCACTGTGTCCTGCTGCTCAGTGAGGATATTTTATGTATAAACTCAACCCATGAGATGCACACTTTTACAATATTCCATTTCCTTCAAAATCTAACTAAACAACTGAAAACCTAAACAAGGCTGTAAAGCAACATACCTGTTAGATGTCTATGAGCTTGGCCTCAGCTTCTCTTTGCAAAAAGTAGGTGGACAACCATGGCTTCCTCTAGACCTCTTATTTGCTATATACTTTATTTCCCACAGAAGAAACTGGAGACATATCTCAAGATCTTCAATTGATGGGTATTTTATTTTTATTTTAAAAATAAAAAAGCAGTTTCCTCTGCAGAGTTTGAACACTACCCAGATTTTGCTTATCATATAAACTTTATTTTGCCATGTTTTTTTTTTCAAGATTCCTTGGAAGAATATGCTCTTAGGGTGTGTATGTGATTGAAAAGTTGATGAAAAGGTGGGTAGAAAACTGCTTAAATTTAAGAAAGTGATGTTTTGTTTGTGGTTAACTCACCCTCCACTAGTGAATAAGATCTTTTGGCTACAAGCTACCAATACAGGTAGTTGCCACTTGTGAACCTCTGTCTCCACTGACCTTAACAAACACTGGTATAGCCCCCTTCCAATTCTTAGCATTTTATTTTGACCCATGGACATTTTTACAGTTGTGCAAAAGATGGTACTTTGTTTTGTTTTGTGTTGTGTTTTTCCCTTAACACATTTCCTTTTCCCATTGTGATAGCTGTAAACAGAAGTATGGTATTATAAACTTATCAGAATCCAGTAGTTACCTTTAAAACTTCACTTTGTCTTACATAAAGACAGAGGCTGAACCAAAACAATATTGTGAAAAAAAGGCTACTTTTATTTCTGTACGCTGAACACCTCCCATGCTTTGTGGGAAATCTAATTTGTACTGCAAGATGTAATACTTCACATAGTTGTTGACATGGCTTTAAAAAGATTCATTTGCAGCTTGTCTTCAACAGAGTTAAATGGAGAAGCAGGAGTCCCTGTTATGGAACAACAAGAAAATAGTCCCTGAGATTTGTAGTTAACTTTGGAGTAATTTGATTTCTGGTGCATTTGTTTATTTTCCTGTTCTATTGTTCCTTTACAGAGCTAGGTAATTTACAACATCAAGACTGCTTAATGTTGTAGTATGTATTCATTTTACTGAGGCAGTTGTAGGACTTCTCTAATCAGATTGTTTTAAAGTGTATATTAAATTCAGGCATTTTCAAGCTCCTCTAAGGAACTTCAGGCATACTAAGCGTGTGCAGAGGCAAGATGATTTGTTTTCTAGTTAAATGACCACCCAAGCAGAAGCATGTTTAATAATGATATTTTATAAAGGAGGTATATAAGGCACCAAAGATTAGCAGAATGGAAAACTACGGCACAACCAAGAGCCTCGGAGAATCCTGCTCTTCAGAAGAATGCAAAGAAAGAACTGCAAAGATTTTAAATACTTTCTCAAGTAGTCTGTTGTGCCTCTTTAGACAAAATAAAAAAGTCATCCATAGGAGCTGGCTGAATCCCATGACAATAACTACTGCACATACCACCACAAAATTAAAGATGCTTTTCATAGCCTAGGACTGTGATGGCGAACCTATGGCATGTGTGCCACGGGTGGCACGCGATGCCATTTCGCCAGGCACGGGGGGACGGAGAAGGCGGAATGGGCACACGTGTGCCCCGGGGACAGGAGCAGGGCCTGCGGACCCTTTGCTCCTGCTCCCCACAGGCCCTTACTGGTCCCCAGCTGTCTCTGAGAGACAGATGGAAGCCAAGGGAAGGGCAGGAGGAGCAGGCGTGAGCCTCTCACTCCTCCCCCAATTTCCCCCGACTTCCATCTGTCTCCGAGAGACAGATGGAGGCCAGGAAAGGGCGCGGGGAAAGCCCTGCCCCTGGAGGGTGGAAGCCCCACCCTCGGAGGGTGGAAGCCCCGCCTCTGGCATGGGTCCCCGCCCCTGGAGGGCGGAATCTCCACCTTTGGCACGGCGACCTAAAAAGGTTCGCCATCACTGGCCTAGGAGAAGATAGAGTATGGCATCCTATTGGGAATTTATGATGATGTAAGACGATTTAGGAATGCACAGTTTAGAACTAAGGTGTTGAGCAATGGTCATATTCCCAGGAGGGAAACATTGAGACCACTGCACAAGCCAAGCAAATAGCATGGCTATGACAGTACAAAGGCAGAGGGGCAACAACCCCTAAAGAACTACAGGGCAGCCATAATCTAAAATGGAGGGCAGTGGAAAGTCATAGGTGCCCTGTACCTGGCCAGGCAAATGTCCTCATCTTTTGCAGTGCCATATTGTGCAGTGGAAGCCACTGTTACACAGTAGGATATATTGCAAAGAACCCCATTATGTGGTGGCAGCCCCTATTGTAAGAAGTAAGACATCTTGCATGGTGTTTCATTGGATATTATCACAGTTTTCTAATATACAGTCAGCCCTCCCCATAAGTGGCTTGCCTTCCGCAGCTTTGAGTTTACGTGGAAGGCAAGCCCTGGCAGAAGTAATGAGGTACGTACCCGCACCGCCACTAGCATGCACCGCTGCAAGCATATGGCCCATTATTTTCTATGGAGGTTGAGTATATGCTGTTTTCCCCATATGCGGGGTGGAGGTGGGGGGTGGGTCCAGAATGGATCCCCTGAGTATGAGGACAGCAGACTGTAGTTGCATACTCTGTCATTGTAAGGTTATGCATTGCAGCCTGTGATAAATGCTCTCAGCCAATATTCTGATGGAGTAGGCAACAGGGGAGTGATGTGTCACTTCAAAGAGCACATCCTGGGATGTACAGTAAAATATTTCACTGGTGAAGGACTCTGGAGTTGCATGACAGGAGTGAAGTGTTTTGTTTTTAAATGCAGTTTATCCAAAAATGCTAAGGCGGGTTACACACCGCCATTTAGTATGTGCTCCGCGCGTGCTAGGGTTAGGAAGGTTCTCACCTTCCTAACTGCCCCTCTCCCTAGGACGCACGGAGCGCGTACTAAATGGCAACGCCTGTCCACATGAGCACTGCCATATTTACGTCTTGGACGCACAGCGTCCAGACGTGGCGCGACATAAGTGATGCCGCGAGTGCACACCTCGTGCCTTGCGGCACCACTTCCAGGGGCCAAAAAGGAGTGCCATTTCAGCACTCCTTTTTAGCTGCGCCAGGAAGCCTCGTGGTCTGGCTGCTGGGGCTTCTCGGCGTAGCTAATGGAGCCGGTGCCAGACCGACTGCTTTTGGGCGGTCTGTAACGTGCCTAAGTTTTGCCAAATGCTGCAGGATCAAGAAATATCCTACATAATTACTCACAAACTATAAAGCCTCATCTCCCATTTTCAGTATTATAGTGCATCACTGTAAAGATCATTAAGAAAAGTCATGACCCTTTATTTTTACTGTTGGATTTTTTTTTACTGATATTAAAACTCTTGTTTAGTTATATTATTTGTAAAACAAACATGTTAGACATAATGTGTTTTTGTTGTTGTATTCATAGATCTGCTATGTCATCCTTCCTACCACCACAAACATATGGTAAATGGTAAATCTACCTCCGTTTCCAGTACTATAGCCAGCATTATTTTCAGGGAGCCAGTGTGGTATAGTGGTTTAAGCATAGGACTAGGACTGGAGATCAGGGTTCGATTCCCCACTCAGCCATGAAAATCTACTGGATGATCTTGAGTGTGTCACACTTGTAGCCCCAGAAAACTCTGTGACAGAGTCACCTTAACTCAGAAACTTAAAGGCACACAACAACAATTATATTCCAGAAGAACAGAAGTCAACTAATATCCTTTAAAGAACATGACAAATTCTTAAAATTTATTTATTCTTCTGCAATAACATTTATTCTGTGTGTATATATGTGTCTGAGAAATGGGGAAAATAAATCTCTTATTTATTTTTTCTCTGCCAGTCAAAGACACAAAAATGGAGTCTTCATAAAGAGGTATGCATAAAAGAGTGAGGGCAAATAATACAGCCCTACACACTCACTTTCCAAATGCCCATATTCAGGGTGGAATAAATTATAAGAGTACTTCACATTAGGGTTACACGAGGGGGACCATAATAACATAAACATCATTGTGTCCACAATTCCCCACGAGATTTCTCACATATGATAGCAATGCCAAATTTTGAATCCTTCACAACTATACATTTGTTTTCTAACATGTCACTGCAAAGCAGTGTTTTGGAGTAATTTGAGTTCAAAAATTTAGCACTGTTTTCTTGTTGCTAGGCTATTTCCATCCATCCATTTTAACATCCTTTACACACAAGAAGCTGCCTTGCAGAGACTAAGACCATATTGATGTGTATAGTTCAGTACAGTTGACTCTGACTCACAGTGGCTTTCCAGAGTTTCATACAGAGACTGAATGCAGACATTCTGTGTGCAAAATCTATATTTTAAAACTGAACTACTGTCTCTTTCTAAAGGCTACAAGAAACCGGGGAATGGAATTGACTTCTGAATTAGTTTTAAATCAATTCAGTTTTGGTTGGATGCATTTTAATAACCCATAAAGATTTTTTAGGTTTCCCTCCCCACCCTCCCAGCAAGAACAACTGTGGATCAAAGAAAAGTTTGGTTTTACTGTCCCCAAAATTTATGTGCACATAGACATTTCCTGTATCCTAGTAATTTCCTATATCCAGAATTCAGATTTTTCAATCTCTGTTTCCTTGCATTGAATTTAGATAGAATTTTGTATTATTTGTGTTATTTTATAAGTCAAAGGCATCACATCTGCACTACAGAAATAATGTAGTTTGACATTGCCATGGCTCAATGCTAGAGAATTCAGGGATTTGTAGTTCTGTGGTATAGTTAGGCATCCCTGTCAGACAGATCTGGTACCACAACAAAATACAAATCTCAAGATTCCATAGGATGGAATCATGACAGTTAAAGTGGTGCCAAACTGTGTTAATTCTGCAGTGCAGATGCAGCCAAACAAAAGTCTCAATTATGTGCCCAGGTCAAATTCAACAGATACAATAATTTCCAGTATGGACACTACTTGTCTAACTACATAGCCTTAAAAATTTGGAGGCCATTTGGAATAAATGATATGGTATCAAGAACATGGTTGAATACCAAAGGGTATATAAAACCTAAGCTAAAGTAGTAATCCCTCCATACCCTATATCCAGATAGTTCATATATCTGTTCTGCTTTTTCGCATGCTCATATTTTTCCAACTCAAATATATTCTGTAAAATTGTGAAAAAATATGCAGCTTTCCAAAAATATTTGGAAAGTATGCTTCACAATACAGACCAAAAGGATATTCTCATTATCTCTATGCAGGATAGAACAAACTGTTTTTGTTTTAAAAGATATTAACAATCTCTGAAAGACCACAAGGGGACAGAAATACACCATTTGTATTTTCCTGCCACCTTGCAAGGTAGACCCCGCAAAATATGCCAGTAGCTGGAATAAAGATACTTGAAGTATGGAGGCTGAATTGTCACCACAAATAGGATCAAATTAAGCTGCTCTAGATGCAACCTAGAAAGCTGAAAAAGAACTATAAAGGCAAAGAGAAAGGAAGGCTTGAAGGTTGCCTAGCAACTATTACCATTGCTGTACATGAAGGCAGTTCCAACTCTGGAATTGTTGATATTTGTTTCTTGAAATGTACAGGCAACCATTCAGTGTCATCATGTTACAAAAGGAACTACCTGCCATTGCAAGGGAAAGACAAGACTTATGAAATGTTGAGGGCAATCTGTTTTCCTTGGATTGTAAGTAGGACAGAAAAGAAAGTTTGAGTTTCAGCACCAATCTGTCAGCAGCAATTCTGCAAGCCTCACAATCGAGCTGAACTCAACGTTCTTGTCTTGGGACCTTAACATGCTCAGGATTTAGCTCTCATATATGGAGGGAACAAGTGAGTAGGAATGAATCAAGGGCAGGGTGGGTCCAGAGGCTCACAGGTTGCAAAAAGTCCTCTATTCTATCCCCAGCACAGAACTCACATGTGTCACCACAAGAGTTATTTCAGGTTAAAGAGCAATGCAGAAACAATGCAGAAATGTTGTTTTTGTTACCTATATTCTGTGAAAATTTCATTCTTTCCTGAAAGCTGAAGGGGACTACATTGCTGGTGGAAAAGGACTCGATATCTCATTCATCACTCCCCCCTTGGCAGTATAAGCCACACAAGCAAAGAAAATAGAAGCACCTACACACTCACAACTCCACCTTTCTTCTTCTTCTTCTTCTTCTTCTTCTTCTTCTTCTTCTCTCTCTCTCTCTCTCTCACACACACACACACACACACACACACACTCTACAGAACTAGACATTCTTCACATTAATTACCGCACTTAATTGCTTTATTCTCAGGTAGCGTATATAGGTTCTTGGTGCTTACAATGTCCTACCGGGAGCAATATACCACTGTCTCACTGTGTTCAGTAAAACACAATGTGCATAATGTAGGTTAATGTTCATAAAACTGCAACCTAAATCTGTCTCCTCTGCCCTCTCTTCCATCTTTCCTTCCTTGTTAATGCTGTTTAGAGTCACTGTATAATTGGGTGTTCCTAAAAACAGCAACAACTCCTACTACCAGTAGACAGAAGAACAACAGTGGTGTTATAAGCTATTTTCCTTTACTCCCAATAATACAGGCGTATCAAAAACAAATATTTGGCATAGTTTATGTAACCCACACTTAGCCAGAGTGCTAACACTCCACCCAACCCACCCCATCATCCTTGCTATGGATATAATGGTAGATATTATTGACATTGGCAGGACAATCTTTTTAATGGGGGGATTTTCTCCCTAGGAGTTAGGGATGAAGGAGGTTTCTGAGCTAGAAATAGCATCAGATCATATCCTAGTTGTTTTGTGGTAGATATCCTAGTGACCAGGCACAGGTACACTAAAATCCTGAAATTTGTAATTGTTTCACATGGGCAATAATTGTTGCTTCACAAAAGAGACCTAGAATGGATTGAGCGAGTGATGGTTCTAAGCATCCCTTTCACAGACAATGTTCACTATAGGTCCTTTCACACTACATAATCATATAGCACTGTGATTCCATTTTAACTGTCATGGCTGCATCCGAGGAAATCCTGGGCTTTTCAATTGAAGGATGGATATCTAGAATTCTCAGCCATACAAGCTCCAAGCTCCAAGATTGCATTTGACACAGCTGTGGCAGGTAAAGTAGAAGTATAGTGCAATCATGGTGTAGTGTGAAAGGGCCTTCTGTATTGGGTCTGGATTAAAGCTGATGTCCAAAAAAAGAGGTGGACAGAGTGCAGCTCTAAAGTTGAATGATGCCCCCCCCCCCAATCCCTGGTTGTTTTTGTGGTTCTCTACCCATGCAGACACAACAAACTGTAATTTTGTGATCCTTCCTACCCAATGATTTGTTTCACTTGGGAGGCTTCAGGAATGACAATTCACCTTTTAAATTGTTTGCAGAATTCCTGCACCTTGATCAACATGGACATTTTTCAGAATCAGAAGTGGTCTTCTGCACCTTCTGGCATTTTTGTGTTTGTATACCAGTTTTCTGGTCAATGCAAGTGCCAACCTTTGTCTCATTATCTGAAGTTGTGAAATGGTTCTATAGTGAGATGGTGGACTGGAGATACACCTCTGTAAGCTTGTGGGTCAGTTGAGGATATGGGAGGGGGTCCAACCACAATTTATTTTTTTAGCCTCACATGGATGCACCATAAGCCATTTCACTTCAAAATTATAGCATGTTTTAATAAACAGACATATGTCTTCCTGTCTGTGGTCTTCGGAAACCATTCAGACTGTGTATCTTAACTGCAGTATAAGCTGCCTGGGATTGCTTTTCAGGGCCACATAAGATCTGGAGATTATTTTGGGCTTAACATTACAATAAATGTGACTTTACATGTACTGTTGTTTGGTACAATCTATCATTGAAATTGAAACACACTGAACTGAAGGAAATGCAACAACATTTTATGTTGCCAGTATCTTTCTTGTGCTTATACTCTAGAACTCCTCTTTTATTCGCTTGAATACATTGACAAGCAGGTAGTTTTTTGATGCACTGATTTGAAATGCTTCTGTAAAGATAACATTAAAATCCACTTATATGCTTAACTGATCCTTGCCTTTTCAAGCCTGGGCATCTCCTAGCAAATTCCAAATCAATTATATTTTTCTACTTGTTCTATCTGCACAGACTGATTGTCCTTGAAGGCACAACACCTGCTTTATAATTCTGCCATTCAGAATACACTACATTTATTTAACCAGTATTTTTTTAAAAAAATCTGGGATCCAAGAAATATGATTTATTTTCATCCGGGAGAGTAAAAATCAAATATATTTTAGTGTATGGGGCAACCTGACATATATCTATTAGAAGATCTATTAAATGTCATGTTAATTCCCATCTAACCAGGACCCATCTAATCTTGTAAGCTAAGTGTGGTCAGTCCTGGTTGCTTGGATGACAGACCACCAAATGAATACGTACCAGGTTCTGTAGGCTATAATTCAGAGGAACTGGCAAAATCACCTCTGAGTATTCCTTGCCTAAGAAAACTCTGTGAAATTCATGAGGTTGCTGTTAGTCAACAGGCAACTTGAAGACACATACACAGACAAGTAGCAGGAAGCTTAAAATTGCTAAAGGAAGCAAAAGGCACAACTAAAACTTAATAACACACACACACACACGGATACAAATTCAGTTTA
Organism: Sceloporus undulatus; assembly: GCF_019175285.1. Taxonomy (NCBI): domain Eukaryota; kingdom Metazoa; phylum Chordata; class Lepidosauria; order Squamata; family Phrynosomatidae; genus Sceloporus; species Sceloporus undulatus. Next base: position 45,843,352 of record NC_056523.1, on the reverse strand, counting down.
AGACTGCAGTCCAATACACACTTATCTGGGGTAAGCAACACTAAACCTAATGGTATATCTTTTGACTAGATATTTATTTGATTGTCCTATAAGTGACCTGAATATAGACATGCATTTCCAAAAGATTATGGTTCACTGACCAGGACAAGATAATTTGAATCAATGCCCATCCAGGTTTAGGTCGGGTGTAATTGACAAGCATTTTTGGTTGCCCTAGTGTATGACTTCTGACAAAAAATGCAGATCTTTAGGTTTTCTGAGCCTGTAAGCTTTCCTTGGCCTCTGACTGGCTTTCATCAATTATAGTAATCTTCTGAATTTCCACATGACTGGGTTTGGATACCATGATGTTGCAATGGCTAGCACCAACCTCCCAGGCTACTTTCACAAAGTATGACACGGGCGCACTGTACTAGAGAAGTTCTGCTCTGCATTCTGGACTTTAAAACAAACCACACAAAGGATTATATTCCTATAGCAGCCAACTGTTGTTGTTGTTTTTTTGGGGGGGGGGACTCAATTACCAGGATATCAGGACAACATCATCGTAATGCAATTGTTCCTTTTCAACTGATATACAATTATTATTATTATTATTATTATTATTATTATTATTATTATTAACCTTTATTTATAAAGGCATGCTTCCTCTGGTTTTGGAGGTGATATGCAGGCATCATCATCAAAGTCCATCTCCATTGAATTTGTCCAATTTTAAAGCCATTCAAGCTAGGAAATTTTACTACATCTTCTACTGCAAAGAAGTCTTTCTTTTTCTCTATCCAGAATTACCCACCTTTCAGCTTTAGAAGATAAACCTCCACCTTTGACATGCAGGAGTATACAAAGCGTAGTTTTTACTTTTATGCTACTTAATCTCTACACAAAACTTTTGGAGAAAATCATTAGGTGGGCTGAACTGAAGTGTCAGCAATATCTGGATGACATGTAGCTCTGCTATTCACTTCCTAATCCCAGGGAGCTATGGAATCCTTGAATCATTGTATATAGATTGTAAAACACCTTGGCCCAACTTGGCCAGACTCAATTCATCAACTGCCATTGAGTAACAGTGAAGGCTACTTTCTGACTTATTAAAGTGGAAAGATGAACCACTAAACAAAGTTTAATTGTCTTTCAGCTGGGACTATACTCATTTCACCCACATCTCTGTGTCTTTCAGCAGTAAAAACAAAACAAAACAAAAAAACAGTGTTGCTGGGAAATAAATTAGCATACAATCAAGTGTAAAACATAAACTTTTTGAAATCTGGATATTTTTAAATAAGTGACATTTCTTCTTTTGTAGATACATGTTCTGAACATGTATTATTATTATTATTATTATTATTATTATTATTATTATTATTATTATTA
>NC_056523.1:45833083-45841965 GCF_019175285.1 Sceloporus undulatus | reverse complement strand
AATATGGAAATATTTGTGGCAATAATAGCTAACATTCTGCCCTTCCCTCCTTCTTATGTTTAGCATAGAAACACCTTATTCCCCTTTCTGCTTGACACTTTCAACTATCTAGGAGGCTGCTTGAGAAAATGAGAAACCATCCTTAAACAAACAAACAAACAAACAAACAAACATGTTTTTGGAATCCTTGGAGACCCATATTAAGAGTTCTCTAAATACAGTCATGAATTTAGAATCAATATCTTCATTACTTTAAATTCACAGTCATATGCCAATCATTTCACATTTACATGCATTCTTTTAAACAATACTTCTTGACAGAGCAATGGTTGAATGTTACCACTGCAGCTTTTCTATATCCCAACTTGGAAATGAATATTTACAAAGTCTGCTATTACACCATCTATAAGACCAGCCAGACTGCATAACTTTGAAGTAGATTCCAAAAGGATTTCATCACTCTTTGACCCATGGGACATGTAAAATACTGCCCAATAAATAAAATTATGCTAGAATTCAAAGCAATGACTATAATTTTTCAACAAAAAACATTTCCTTTGACACTGAAGTTCCCAGAAGACTGGAATATAACAACATTCAGAAGGAAATATTTTGTTTTAAATAATCATCTTCCCAGTTTAGGCATTTATTAGAAGTAGCATGATTACTACATTTTCAAAGGTTGACTGCTACAGTAAATTTCTTATTGCAGATATTAACAATATAAACATTTAAACACATATTTAAATTTAAATTTAGAATACTATTTACATTTAGAATTCATAACACATCGGTGCAGCCCCCCCCCCCCCCCCGCACACACACACAAAGCCAGAAAATAGCACTGGCTAACCATAAAGTATGCAAACTTTGGAGAGATTTTTAAAACAAAAGCAAGAATAAAACAGGGCTAACTGTTCAGAGTTTATTTAGACATCAGACATAGCAATGTTAGTCTGGAATATTAGTATGCAAAGGGATCCTGTAGCACCTTTGAGACTCACTGAGCAAAAGAGGTTGTAGCATAAACTTTCATAGACTTGGTCTACTTCCTTAGATGGATAGAATGAACTCAAACTCAGGAAAGCCTTTTATAATCAGATTGTATGAATAGCCATAGAAATGAAATAGAAAAACGTGTGGATATGGTGATGAAGTCACAAGTTCATTTTTTAAAATTATAGTCATGTAAAGGTCCTTCCTTGGCAAGACTTCATTCCATCATTTGAGGAAGTAGACAAAGGTGCAATCCACACAATGCAAACATAATCCAGTTTGACTCCACGTTATCTGCCTTGGCTCAGTGCTAGGGAATTCTGGGAAGTGTATTTTTGTGAGACATGTAGCCTTCTTTGTCGGAGAGCTCTGGTGCCACAGTACAGTTCCCAGGATTCCCTAGCACTGAGACGGGACTTTGTCACACAGAGGAAATCAGGGGGGAATTGGGGGATTAAAAGGGCATTTTCCCAGGAAATTTGCATGATCTCAGGAAAATCTCAGGAAAATCCCATGAATGATTTGTTACTGGAGCAGTCTTGGTTCTTCCCAGGATAAATCCTCTCTAATCACAAAGGTGTTTATCACACGGAGGATTTTGCAGCTCAGATCCGGGGTGACTCCTGGTTCAGCTATGCAAATTCACATTATAACGTACATGTTTTATCACACCAGGTTGCCCTTTCCTTGCCCTTCCGAATCAAGGGGGAATTGAATCCAAAGCAAGTCACGTGATGTGGATTCACACAAAGCGGAGTGAGTGCAAATTGTATTATCACACCGGTGCATACCATGCGGATTCAACGATTCGAATTGGGACCCTTGCACATGCTCAGTGGGGGTCTGAACGCATCCTGAACCTTTGCACTTCCAGGGTGAAGAAGGGAGCCTGGTTCCACTTTCATGTGAATGACTGCTTCACGTTTCTTCCTCCCTTCTATTTTCCCATCCCTGGCAGCCAAATTCAAAGGGGTCCACTGTGTCAGAGCCCCTACTCATTTCAGCTTCATCTACATATATTCTCCTGTCATTCTCCTCATCTATTTCAGCCACATCTACATCTATCCTCCTGTCATTCTCCTCATCCATTTCAACCACATCTATCTCTATCCTCCATGTCAGAGCCCTCATCCATTTATTATTATTATTAAGGAATTATTATTATTATTATTATTATTATTATTATTATTATTATTATTATTATTAATTTATTTCATTGCAAAATAATCAGTGTAGAAGCTGCAAGTTTAATTGGAAGTAAATCCTTTGGATCTGAAGGAGACCCATTTTGGAAGATTGCAGAAATGATCTGGTTCCCTTATTCTCCATGTTCCCTAAAATACCACCTCCTTGAATCCAATCCACTCTCCTTTCCTTTGTAACAGTTGCCTTCTCTTAGGTTGCATCCACACTTGGGAAATAATCCAGTTTGACTCACTTTCACTGTCCTGGCTCATTGCTATGGAATTCTGGAAACTGGAGTTTGATGTTCCCCCCAGCCTCTGATGGCCCCCTCCATTGCTCCCATCTCTCCCTCCAGCCTCCTGTTTCATTCCCCCCCATCCCTGTCATCTACTATTCTGAGCAATAGAAGCAATTGGTGCAAAATTGCAGTGCAGCATCATAGGAAATGTGGGACCTTGGAGGTTTGGGGGAGGGTACCGGGATGGAAGCAAAGATGCATTCCACACCAGACCAATTTGGAGTGAAATCGAAGTGAGCTTGGACACAATTTCTATGAATTCGCTTGTTACCAAGTTCACCAAAAGGAGGAGTCACTTTGGAATCACTGCGGAAGCACCATGGAACAACCCCCCATAGAAAGCAATCACATGTGATAATACATCACGTTATCATGTGAATTCGCATCTTTGGACCTGCAGTCATGTCAGATCAGAACTGCAAAAAGCTGCAAAAACCTCAGTGTGATAAACACCAATGTCATGGGAAAATCTTTCCCATGATTGTGTGAATGTCTCAGGAAAATTCCTTTTTAAACCCTTGATATGCCCCGTGTGATAAAGTCCAGGGTAGTTAAAGCAGACTGGATTATTCCTGGAGTGTGGGTTGGACTACAAAAGCTTATGCTTCAACAGTTTTTGTTCAATTAATCTAAAAAAAATGCTATCAGATCCCTTTGCAGCATAAACTGAAGTGAGATTAATATGTCCATCTCCGCTTAGAAGGAAGAACAAGCCAATTTTGTAGCAGAAGCATCAGGAACACAGAAGGGAATCTTATACTGAATGAGATACTGGTTCATTTGGCCCAATGTTATCAAATCAGACTGGCAATCTGGACTCTAAAGGATTTTGAAAATGTTTCTGTCTAAACCCTACTTGGAACTCCTTAGAATTCTCTTGTGCTCTCTCCAGAATGAACCAGTCTCAACCCTGCTTAGCTTCCAAAATCAGACTGCATCAGTGTTGTATGTTGGTGTGACTAATGATTAAAATAAGTTTTTATAATGATTAAATGTTTTTTTTGTAAGTCATTCTTACAAACCCAGTACCTTGATGTAATGAGTCTATCAAGGACCATTCAAAATATATTTCATATATCTGGAGAAAGGGGTGGGGTAATGAATGCAACAAGTTGTCATAGCAACCTTTGTGGCAGGAAATAAGATTCAGAAGCAAATAAAATTAGCCTTTCTAATGCAATTAGCAGGAAATAATATTTTGACAGGTTACAATCAGAAAACATTTATGGACAACATAATGTCTTTTTTGAAGTAATACTCACTTGTCTGTTGTTGTCCCTTTAATGTATTAAACAGGTTATGTATCATTTGATATATATATATATATACACACACACACACACACACAAACACACACACACACACACACACACACACACATATATATATATATATATATATATATATACACACACACACACACACACACACATAAGAGAGAGAGAGGGATGCCATCTGGAATAATTTATTGGCAGTATAGACAGCTAATCAATGTAGTATAGAGAATGTAGCAAGTCAGTAGGAGATCAGCATCCTCCAGATGGCATCATTAATACAGACAATATCTAAAAATAGTTTAGCAATCTTTTGAAAGCACAAAAGACATCATGATTTGTTCCTCAGAGGAATTTGCTTCACTCCAAGGACCTATCAGGACATTGTAGTTGACCTAGATATGCTCATATTACCTTTTATAATTAAAAGGATAGCCATTAAAGTAAAGTAAGTGCATTTTAGTTGTAACAAAAAGTTAATAAACCATTCAAGGTAAACAAGATGGAGATATAAATCTGATCATCTATTGTATATCTTTCTTGTTAGCAATCAGTGCAATTACTTCATTTTATTTTTAACAAATAGCAAAGGATATATTAGTAAAAACGTCTGAGTAAACTATAACAGACAGATTTTTGTAGCTTGACAAAATGTGCTTGTGCTGGGAGGAAACTAGAGGCCACATTGACATGATGGTAACTGCTGGAGTGCAATCAACACACATTCTGGTTACATAAGTAGAGACTAGAAGAAACCTAAGCAGCCTTGGAAACATGGGTGCAGAGACATAATTAATACCTTTTTCTGTACCCATTTTTCTGGTAACAATCTTTTTTGAAGTTATTAGTTCCCTTGGCTCCCAATAGCTACTATTGATATCAACTGTATGTGCACATTAGGCACAATCACACTGATGTACAGGTTTGGCTCTATTTTCCATAGCATTACAAATGTTTTATGAACTAGCCTAATACCTATATCAATACCATTTAGATTCAAAACAAAGGAGCATCATAAGGGGTGGTGTAGTGAAGACTGGTTTAGCAAGGTCAAAATCCAGGACTTTCTAATTAGCAGGGTTTATTACACTGTCCACTACTTGCCTTGGACTCCCCTGTTCCATCTATGTTTAGCTGCATTCCCCATAATAGATAGCTAGAAATAAAATTGATTCCCCCAGAGAAAGAGTATTGTTATGAGGTATAACTGTTAGTTTCCAAAATGTATTGGGATAGCTTGGTCTTCAGTGGGCAAGCTCCTGATGGAGATGAAAAATGCTAGACATTATATGCATAACATTACTGATACATAGGTTTTGGGGGAAGGGGGTTGAGCTATGTGGCTGTGTTCTGGAAGAGTTTATTCTTGACATTTCACAAACATCTGTGGCTGGAATATTCAGAGAATTCTGGCATGGAAGTGGGTGGGGTATATATACTGTGTCACCCTTTGGTTGAGAGGGAATGATTTACATGTTAATCTGTGTTGGTCTGTTGTTGAATGGCAAGGCCTCGGGGGGGTCTATTTAATTAACGAAACATTGTCTGCAGGGAAAACCCCTGATCCTGTGTGATGTTCATTTGCACTTCCTGTGTCTTGATTTTGGTGTTTTTCAGGACTGGTAGCCAGTCTGCAATGTCTTTCGTGTTCCTTGATTTGTGTTTGAACACTGCATTTGGTGGTCCCTATGTAGACTTGTCCGCAACTCCTGTGGCTGTGAGAGCATCTCTTAGTGTTTTCTTCACTGAGTGCAGCATTTGCTGGATTTTCTTGGTCAGTTTCTAGATCATTTGGAGGTTGTGTTTCCTCACCAGTTTGCCTATTTTGTCAGTGACTCCTTTGATGTGTGGTAAAAATACCTTCCCTTTGTGTGGTTGTTTGTCTTCACTCCTATGGGTTTTACTGGATCTGGCAGCCCTTCTGATGTCTGAGCTGGAGTAACCATTAGTCTGTAGAGCCCAGTCTATATGCTCAGTACTGATACAGCTCAAAGACACACACACACCAACACAATTGCCTTTATTTTCAGACTGTCCTCGGGGATGCTGCTATGGAGACCGTCATGATGAAGATCTGCATTTCAGAATGTACCACAGAGCATGAGCCTTAAGGGAAGGTGGCCATTAGCTGGGGAATAGCTGTTAGCTGGGAATAGGTGTTATTATACTTTTGGAAGAACCCTCTGAGGAAAAAAAGGATGCTGTTCTTGCTGTGTAGGGTAGGGAAATATTTCAATGCCATGGATACATTTTCAAAGCTTGCTTGCCTCTGTTCTGTGGTGTGCAAAGACCTCAAGATTTGTTCTGTGGCAGTGAAGCCTTAATAAATGTGTAACTACATGGCTTCATTGTGATTGCAACAAAGATGCATTATGCAGAAACCAGGCCATTTCACATCATTTACATTAAACCTTAAGTGCCTCTAATTAAAAAGCATAAATCACAGAGATCCATTTTAATGTAAACCGTCTTAAGATTGCTGAATATGCCTATTCTCATTTCAGTTCTATTGACTTGAAAGATAAGAAAAGCTTTCAAATTACTGCCACATGTTGGAAAAAAATTGTTAACAATGTTTCTTAACAGACCCTTGTGGGTACTCTATGCTAGCAACTTCACTTTTTCCAGGGTCATGCACTGTTGGCAAGGGACAGTGGACAATGGCTGCAATCCTTATTATCTCAGTACAACATAATTATCCTCTGGCAGAGTTAAACCACACTAGAGTTATAGAAGTCTCATATGCTATAGCAACATTGCAAAATACATGCTCAGGAATAGGCATGACTGAATACCATTGTGCAATATGTTATGTTCAATGTGCAATGAAGGAGCACAGCTGAGTACAGAAGACAGCATAGGGCCCATGGGTCAAAGGTGATAGGAACAACTGTGCAGGGAACACTTTTGTGCATGCCGCCTTTTATATACTGAGAATTTCCTGATGGTTTCTGCTGCAATCTTGTGAGCCAAGTCAGTTACTGAGGCTATAAAGTTATTCAAAATATTGACCAATAACTTACAGAATTATTTAAAATCAGAGTAATATTGACATGTGTTTCTGGATTACACAAGCAATCACAAGACTCTTACAGAATGATTATAGAGCTCCTTGGGCTAGATGCATGGATCCAGTATTTCCAATCATTATTTTCTTCATTTTCTTTCATGATTCAATAGGATTAGTTCTTGAAGCTTTTTCTTATATTTTAAAAAGGCTCCAGATCTGGCCTGGAAAATTATCAGTTTATTAGTTAAATGGGATCAGTAAGTTTAATGTTACACATCTTCATTACTAGTTGACTGACTGCATGCTTTAAGAAGCTGTTTTGGCTGATGAACAACATGGGTTCAGACAGGGCAGATCAACTATAGATCAGTTTTGTTTTAACTCATCTAAATGATAATTATGCAAAACAAAAAACCCTGGCAGTGTATTACATGGGGCATGTACTGACATGAAGGCACCATTTGGCTCCATCTCTTGCATAAGACTCTGGGAAATGTTAGCCCTCACAGCTACGGCCAAAAAGACTTATTTTTCTGATTAAATGTTTATATAACAATAATGGGTTTAAAGTACTGTGCACCACTAATGGGCAGCTTATAGAGTTCGTGCCGGCAACAACAAAAAGGGTCAAGCAAAGAAGAATTTTGCCCCACTTATTGTTTAAAATTATATATATATATATGGTGTTGTTGAGCACCATCTCCTACTTATCATGATTTTATTATTATTTTATTATTTTACATTAAATTAGCTATGAAAGTTGGATCCATTTTACCATATGTGGATAGTGCTGTACTTCTCTTCCAAAGAAGTGTCAGATAGAAGAGATTACTGAGGGGCTTCTCTGACTATTCTCTGATTATTGAGGAGCTTCTCAAAAGAAGATCTAGTGGTGAATTACAATAAAACGAAGGTAATGGTGTTCACTAACCAACATAGACCCTTTGGACAGTTTATAGAGATTTATTGTTGTAAATCAAACAAATTTGAGTGTTTTAATATGTGGGCATAGTATTTCAGTCTTTACGGCTTGTGTATACGGCTTTACGGCTCCCAGAGTATAAAAATCTTACTGCTTGTTTTCTGTACTAAAGGTAGCAATTTCATACCCTCTGTACTCAAAGTTTTTAAGGTTAGATCTTCAGTTCAGCTTGTGTAAGGGCACGTAACTGTTTAAATTTAGTTGTTCAGTCTAAGTCCAATGTTGAATCTTTGTGAACGGAAGTGGGGCTTCTTTCTGTAGTCTCATAGACTTGGATGAGGACATTTAATTGCTGGCTCAATTGAAGTCTGTTCCCTCTGGCTTGCTCTCTTTAATTCTTAGAGATTCTCACAAGAGCAGCTGGAAGAAGGCAGTCACTAGACAATGCTACCATTTTGATTTTTTTCTCCAGCACAGTTTTTTTAGGTCACAGCAAAGCAAGAGATGTAATTGGGCCGCAACTTGGTGATGTTGAACAAAATAATTTAGCTGCTTTAAGAAAGCCCTGCCCATGGTTTCACCCCGCCCCCCACCTGTTAGGTCTTTTGATTCTCCATTTACAACATTCAATAGTTCCCAAATACAGAAGAATTTTCAGTCAAGCAAGTTTGAATACACTCTGGACTGCTCTGCTTGAGGGTCATTTTTTTTAAAGCCCCATTGCAAAATTGGGTTTGTACTTGTGGCGATGGCAGTGTTGAATCAAGTCCATGTGCTCCTTTTTATTTTTTTATAAGGATCTGAAAAGGGAACTGATTTCCTCCTCTTGTCATCTATGCCAGAATGTTTCTCTTATTTTTATGTATCCTTTCTATTAGCAGACCAAGAGAATATGGTGATAACTATGCCAGTAACGTCATAGTGAGTGCTCTTAAAACAGGATTGAGCATGCTTTTCAACATTTTGGTTTGATATAGCTTCCAAAATGTTTTGTCTTGTATTTTGAATGGACTTCATTTAACTATAATGGCTTATGAGTATTGTAAAATTTTAACTTTAAACTAAAATATGTTTATATCACAATGGCTTGTTGCTGATCTATCTATCTATCTATCTATCTATCTATCTATCTATCTATCTATCTATCCACCCATCCATCCATCCACCCATCCCATCTAATCATCTTTCTATTAACGA
>NC_056523.1:45750750-45833073 GCF_019175285.1 Sceloporus undulatus | reverse complement strand
TCTGTCTTTTGTGCATTTGCATATGCAATGGTTTCACATAGACAATTCTTCTTCTGCAACCATCAGCTGAATGCAGCCATTGCACAATTTCAGATGAACCATTCAGCATGTGTAGCAGTAATTATGTATGAAGACATCATTAACAGGATGGCAGCTAAAGGATGCTGGCTGTTAGCACACTGTTTGTTCTATGCCTTTCTTCTTTCACAGCCTTTTCCTTCATGCTACCCCATCAGCATTAGTGCAGTAATGCTGGTACCTTGCACTTAGTAAAAATAATTTACACATGAATTCACTGCTTTAACTGTCATGGCTCAGTGCTGTGAAATTCTGATATTTGTAGTTTTGTGAGATATCTATCCTTCTCTGTCAGAGAGCTCTGGTGCCACAACAAATTACAAATCCTAGGATTCCATAGGATGGAGCCATTACAGTTAAAGCAGTACCAAACTGCATTATTTCTGCAGTGGTGCAGTAGCCCTAATCTTAACTCTGAAACATACAACTTCTTGATATCCGCATACTATTATCACCGTTGTTATCACTATTGTCATTGGGTGCTCATAGGTTTATTTTACATAAGGGCTTGTACAGACAGGCCAAAATAAAGCTGCTTCAGGTCACTTTGGAGGTATGCTGTTTAAATGACACACACATCTTAAGAGGCCAGAAGCTGTGCCAAAGCTGTACTCCAGTTCTTAGGACTGGAGCATGGCTTCCGGTCTCTTAGGATGCATGCATAATTTAAACAGCATACCTCCAAAGTGACCCGAAGCAGCTTTATTTTGGCTTGTCTGTCCAGGCCCTAAGCAACCCTTTCCTTCTTTTCCCAGCACAGGGTTTCAAAATGTATCCACAACTTACAACAATTCTTTGATAAAGTGATTAAGACCTAAGGGGGCAGAGAGAAGGCAAACTAGATAGTAATAAATCATCCTCACAAACATCAGCAACAATTCTGAAGGAGTTCCTGCTGAATTATGCCCTTTGTCCCATGTGCCTTTTGTATTATTGTAACATTACTGCTAGTGTTTAAATTCAATAAATATAATTTTTGCAAAATACAGTTCATTTTCTCCCCCTAACTCATCCATCTTTTTAACATATTTCATCTGCTTAAAAACAAGAAGAAATGCAAATTGGCAGATGTTTTCATTCTGAAATCTTGGCTAAGTTTCCTTTTTAATGCCTTAGTTCATGCAACACTGGACACAGTAGCAACCCAGTCATTTACTTGCAATAATGAGTGATTCCTATTGTTTTAGAGTATAAATGCTGATGTATCTAGACCAAACTGTACACCTATTTTTATGGTGTGTTTATGGACACAGAAGAGTTTCGCTTAAAAAGAAAAGAAAAGAAATATTTAGTGAGTTTTGGGGGAAACCATTCATAGTTGAATATATACCTATGATTTGGATCCTAACAGCAATTGTAAATAACACACAAATAGCTTTGGAATGCTAAATATAACATATGTTGCTACTCTGCCTGAAGGAGGCTTTAACAACTGTATTCAAGGCAGAAATGCAGGTTAGGCTACTTCTCCCCAGCTACAACTCTATGTTAAAAGGAACAGCATGCATTGAAATTACATCCAGAATATGGTTGTGTTGGCATAAAAGTAATTGTACAAACCATTGAGCTTCCCCAGAGGTGCTGTTAAGTACAGACCCAGTGAAACCAATAATTATGCCCCCTCACAGTTTTGACTATATGGAAAGGTAGATATTTGAACATTGAACAACTGTCAAGTACAAGACACAGTGCCAGTTGTGCATTGGTCAATCAAATGTGGTATCCAACCCAAATATACTGGTGCATATTTGGTGGTAGTATGCCTTCAAGTCACGTCTGACTTATGGTGACTCTAAGGCTTCCCTAAGGTGAATCTATGGCCTGGGACAGACGGTGCTGAAGAGGCGTGATGCCGCCGATTCTAGGGTTAGGGACCGCACACCAATCACATGGTCCCTAATCCTAGCACGGCATGGCGGTGGCCTAATGGTGGCATCCCATCCACACGGGTGCTGCCATCTTGATGCAAGCGATGCGCAGCATATAGACATTGCAGCATATAGACAATGTACATTGGTCAATCAAATGTGGCATCCAACCCAAATATACTGATGCATGTTTGGTGGTAGTATGCCTTCAAGTCACTTTTGACTTATGGTGACCCTAAGGCTTCCCTAAGGTGACATGCACCCGACAACCCAAACATGACATGATGTGTGCCCAGCAATCCAAAAAGAACCTAGTTTTTCTGAGTTCTTTTTGTGTCAGAGGGACGCCGGGCAGTTTGGTTGCTGCGGCACCCCTCTGGAATGAAACAGGCTGCCACCAGGCTGCCCTTTTGGGGCGGTCTGTCCTGGGCCTTTCATGGGGCTTTCTTGGCAAGATTTGTTCAGGGGGGGTTTGTCTTTGACTTCTTCTGAGTCTGAGAGAGTATGACAGAGGCTGGATGGCCATCTGTCGGGTATGCTTGGATTGAGAGTTCCTGCATGGAAGGGAGTTGGACTGGATGGCCCTTGTGGTTTCTTCCATCTCTATGATTCTATGACATGCCAAAGGTCCCCCAGTGGAGCTGGGATTTGAACTTTGGTCTCCAGAGTTGTAGTCCAATGTTTAAACCACTATGCTATGCTGCCTCTCGTGTGCATATTTAAGCCATACAAAAATGATCTTGGCATGCTTTGGGTGGCTGTTTACATCACAGAGGTTCAGTCTATAGAAAATAAAATCAAGAAAGTCCCAAATAAATATTAGTCAAAAATGTTACCCAAGGCACAAATGTCTTCAGTAAAAAATAATTCCACTCTAAGCAATGAAGGTTAGCATAAGACAGTGCAAACAGATGCCTTATTGCATTTCTTGATTGTAAAATGAAGACTGTCATTTCCTTTTCCATCCTCAAATCTGAAGTTTCAGAGCATTTTCAATACTTCTGTGATTATATTCAACTTTCTCATTTGTGAGTGCTGTCATTTCTGATGGAGTACTATGGAGTGCTTAAGAGAAGCCTGATCCAAATCTTATTCCTATCACTCTTCATCAGCCCCACCCATATTACTGAAAGCATCCATTCATATAAAATTTTATTTTTAAAATACAGCAGAATGGACTTAATTATAAATGAGATGTGAATTATTTTGACCAATCAATTCAGCTGTTCTAGCACAGAGAAATCAATAGATATGAATATGAGTTTTATCCACTTGATCCAATGCCAAAGTGTTCCTACAGTAAGATTTGGACAGTATTTCTGAAGGCCTTTTCATTGCCAGTTTTCTCTTAAAGGCCTAAATATGAGCTTTATAGAATGATGACTTAACAGGAGGCTTCTTCCTCCCAAACATGATAGGCATAATATCAACTAGCTGTAACCATGGCAACTTTTCATCTGTGGCCTTATTTAAAAAGCAAGTGAAAATAGTACATTTAGAGATCAGCTGCTCTCATGTCTGCTGCACTGCAGCCTGGATCTAAATGAGTTTTCTGGGTACAATGGAAAGCAGAATTTGATTCAGATAATTGACTCATGATCCTTCGGTTAGAGAATTATTTTCATAGGGGCAGCTTTCAAAACTAAATAATTGTTCACACAATTCAGTGCTTTTATCTCACCTTCTTATGCTTTCTTGTTTTATATTTAGTCACCATTTCCTTGACACGGCTATACATTGTCCCAGTCTCAATTGCCTTACCATTCTTATTGATTTCTAGCATTTTTCTTTTCCTCTTTCCCCTTCCTCATTCCACCTCTCAATGTGCAGGTGCATTTTAAGTGAATCTTAAACATTCAGAAATATATAGGAGCATATTCCTCTAAATAGCTAATTTGGTGGTAGTTACTTAGTTGTGTTAATGTTGCAGAATTATTAATCTAGTGGTACAGTTACATGGCTTAGTTCTTTCTGTCTTTTTTAAAGAGCCATGCCCTTCCATAAAAGCACCAAATTTATACCATCTCTAGACTACAACATGGTTATTTCTGTATATGGGATCATGAACTTTGCTGTGAGAGGTAAGCAGTTGGATATCTATCATGCTAACTTTGTAAGAGTGCACCTTCCTCTCACAAGGGACTTGAGAGCAGTATCAACAAGTCTAAGCAAGCAAGCAAACAAAAATAATAGCATTTTGCATGCATGAAGCAAAATTTCTAATGGGTTTCTGGCTTTTTGTTTGTTTGTTTTATTCCAGGCTTGCTGGTTCTTCAGAAAGGATTAAAAAAAATAAAAATGTAGAGAGACTATATTGGAGCACAAGGGAAGAAACCAAGAGTTGATGCACAAAATAAGTAGTGTGTGCATTTGTATGTTGGAAATGGCATGGGTAGTACCTAATTTGATGTAGGGAAAGGACAACTCAGGTTGATCAAGAGAGAATAAGAGATGAAATTTCTCAAGTAAATTTATTGGCTATTTGGAATGAAAACATTTCAATTCAGTAATAACTCACTAGGCAGCATATTTCACTGTCAAACTGTGCTTGCTGTAGTAGTAATAGTAATGTGAGTCAGCACAGTGTCGTAGTTTGAGTATTGGTCTATGACTCTGGAGAGAGAGATTCAATCCCTGCTTTGCCATGGAAACCCACTGGGTGACTTTGAGCAAGTCACATGCTCTCAGCCTCAGAGGAAGGCAATGGCAACCCCCTCTGAAGAAACTTGCCAAGAAAATCCCATGATATGTTCACCTTAGGGTCACTATACATTGAAAATGACTTGAAAGCACACAGCAGCAGCAACAACAACAACAACAAACAATGTACCTCCCAGCTGACTCCAACTTATGATGCCCATATCAAAAGGTCTTCTTTGCAAGGTTTATACTGTACAGAAAAGATTTGCCATTGTCCTCTTAGACTTTTCCAGGATCACCCTGTGGGCTTCTAGGATTGAGCAGAGATTTAAATCCTGGTCTCTTGTAGTCCTAGTCCAACATTCAAACAATTATATCACATTGGTTCTCAAACCATATATGACATTTGATTATAGAGTGGAAATCTATCTGTGTCATTTGTATGCATAAGTTCCCTTTCTCTGGTATGCACCAGTCATAGGAGCTTATCAGATGAATTTTAAAACTGTCTCAAGCATCCCAGGCTGCAGCAGGGAAGCGGGATGGAGGTGAGGATTTTCACATGCCTAATCACCTCCCACCATCAGCCTGGGTCCTAGCCATGCTCCGCCAGCACTTTTTAGAAGCTGGAAAGCATCTGACTTCAAAAAAATGCTGGTGGAGTGCAGCTGGGACCCAGCTTGGACCCGGGCTGATGGCGAGCCGCAATTAAGCAGCAATTTTGCATTTGATAATCCCCACCTCCATTCTGCAGCCTGGCTTCAGCCTGGGACACTTGAGATGGTTTTAAAGTTCATCTGATAAGCTTCATATTCAAGTCATAGTTGTGCAAGCAGTGTTCTGCAAGCATAACTATTCTACATACTGTTGCACATGCAATATATAACAGTTTGTCAATACTTTCTTTTTATCCCTTAATTCATTGTTTCATTAGCTTCATTACCATGTGACTTCCATTGTTCATTCCTCAATACACAGTTGAGGCAATGGGCAAGCACAATGGTAGATACACAAATTTAATATTCACAATAAGGATTGTGCAGCACAACTCTATGGACACAGATTCATGATTTTCTTTGTTAATTTTGTGTGCTGCCTTTCCCCCAGAACAGGACCTAGTGATACACACAACTGCAGTGTGTAGTTTTGCATATCTGTGCAAGCTTCTCTGTTTTTGTTTTGCTACACAGAAAGTGAAGAACCCCAATCCAGGGACCCTTTCACACTACACAATTACAGCAATATGATTTCACTTTAACTGCTATGGCAATGACCTATGGTTTGCAATCTGATAAAGTGCTGCAACTCTCTGGCTGAGGATTCTAAACTGCTCTTCCCTAAACTGCAAATCCCAAGTTTCCATAGGATGGTACCCTGGCAATTAAAGTGGTAGCATAGCACTATAATTATATAGTGTGGAGAGGGCCTGGATTAGTATTACACTACATGAGGTGTGGTGTTTTAATCCTTCACTTCCCAGATGAACCCCACAAATCACTAACAACAAACCAGTTAGCAACATCCCTTCCAGTACTTTAACACAGCTTCTATGGGCCCGAACAGACAGAACAAAATAAAGCTGCTTCAGGTCACTTTGGAGGTATGCTGTTTAAATGCTGCATGCTTCCTAAGCGGCTGGAAGCCATGCCAAAGCCATGCTCCAATCCTAAGGACTATAGCGTAGCTTTGGTGTGGCTTCTGGCCTCATAAGATGTGTGTGTCATTTAACAACATACCTCTAAAGTGACCTGAAGCAGCTTTATTTTGGCCTGTCTGTTCAGGCCCTATGTTATCTCTTAACATGGGTTTTCCAGTCTAAACAAAAGCAAACTGTTTTCAGTCTTTCTTTGTACACTAGGGTTCTATATCCCGGGGTTTTTCTGCCTTTCTGTGATTATCTTCCTGTGTCTTAATTCCCTTGTTAAACTTACCTGTTGATGATTCAAGCTCAAGACAATTTTCAAAACAGATATAAAGAAGCCTCAGTTCAATCAAACTATGTATGCTGAACTGATTTGGAAATTGTAAGTCTCACAAAGATTTTCATCAGATCCTCTAGTATGAACACTTACATTGTGTTCCAATGGGTAAAGCAACTGCTATAATGAATGGAAATAAAAGTTTAGACACCCAGCAGGATGAAATGTTCATTGACATCTCAATTAATATACTACCTAGAGTGAACAGCACAAACAGAGCTTAGCCTTTAGGAAACACCTTACAGATGGCAAGGAGTGATGCTGTAATCAATAATTATGTGAATGGCTAAGGCAAGCACTGTACAGTTCTCTGACTACCCAGATGGAGAGACTTTCTGCAGTAATGTATTAGGAAAAGAAATTACTGATCCTTAAAATTCCAGCTGGAGCATTCTGATGCAGCAGAATACTTGGAGGGTCATGGTGTCACATCCAGCCTTGCAAAGACATATGCACTAGTTTAACTTTGGGCACTGCTATTGGTATTGTTAAAATCAATCATGTTATTTACTGTACCTGGCACCAGGTCTCTGTGTAGGATTTCTTTACAGACATTTGGGCACAGCTAAAATAATGACTTACAACGCGGCGGGGAGGAACCCCTATTACTTGCATTGCTGACCTTTGGCATTCATGTAGTTCAAGATCATATTCATGAGAAAAATATGATGATGGATACTTTGAATGTGTCTGAAATTCACATTATTTCTACCATGTAATAGCAATCTGCTCTAGAAACCAAACCAAGCTGCATTTTCAACTAAGTGAAGTTCAAGAAGCCATTCCCTTTACAAACACCCTATTTTGTATCAAGAAAGGTTTCTATGCAGTTGTAACTGAGAGCATATACCACACATATGGCATAATGGAGGAGTGGAAACTTCTGCTTCATATGCTGAAACATCCCTTGGGGGGAAGAAAATGATTTACAGCAGCAGAATGTATGCTGCATTTATTGGTCAAAGATGGATGGATTGGTAAGCTTCACTATACAACAGTAAGATATCAAAATTCTTATAGTACTCCTATCCAAACACTGAGGCATAGTCAAAATTCCATAGACAGACAAGTGTGGGACCACTATCCTTTCTCTACTGGTCCAATTGCC
Source organism: Sceloporus undulatus (assembly GCF_019175285.1). Taxonomy (NCBI): domain Eukaryota; kingdom Metazoa; phylum Chordata; class Lepidosauria; order Squamata; family Phrynosomatidae; genus Sceloporus; species Sceloporus undulatus. Next base: position 45,825,400 of record NC_056523.1, on the reverse strand, counting down.
CTTACAGCTAGATATACAAGTACTGCCTCTAATGCTGATCTCAAAGTATTAGCAAATTTGTATACTGTAACTGAAAGAGGCCCTTCAGTTAATGTGGACTAAACTGATAAAAGCTTTAAATTCTAATGTAATCATTTTAAACTGAAACAGAAATGAGCTGATTAACTAGAGTAGCTGGTACAATATAGGTGTCACATAATCCAACTGCCTAGCATTTACTAGTACTGCATTTTGTTCAAGTTGTGAAGCTTCTGGACCTACTTTAAAGACAGCCACATATGGAGTGAATTACATTAATCCAGACTGGATGTTATCAAACTATGGATAGGGCTCGAACAGACAGGCCAAAATAAAGCTGCTTCAGGTCACTTTGGAGGTATGCTGTTTAAATGACACACTCATTTTAAGAGGCCAGAAGCTGTGCCAAAGCTGCGCTCTAGTCCTTAGGACTGTAGCATGGCTTTGGCATGGCTTCTAGCCTCTTAAGACATGTGTGTCATTTGAACAGCATACCTCCAAAGTGACCTGAAGCAGCTTTATTTTGGCCTGTCCGTTCAGGCCCAGAGTTACAGTTGGTATACTAATCCAAGCTGCCAAAAACACCACTGAGACAGGCAGAGCTTCCCCAGTCAGCTCAGAGTTCAGGAAAATCCGGTCTGGGTGCTTGGTTCTGTAGGCACAGAGGTACAAGCCTGCCTAAAACCAAAAAGCAATACCTACATAGTGGTTCCTGGGTTTAGACTTAGGAAGATATACTGTTTAGCTAATAACCCTATTTCAGGCATTTGATAAGCATGTGTACTCAGCATGCAAGAAGGAGAAAGCATGAATCCAAATTCTATTGTTGATTTCTTCGAGTGTGATATTACTATCTATGAATATTCTGTGTGAGCCAGAACACAGAAAAATAAGGGCTCTAGCTTCCTTGAAAAGCTTTTCTGGATCCTACAGGCTCTTCCCTTCAGATAATTCATGGGGGGGGGTGCTTTTCATCTCTCATGTATGGGCAGACACACTTTCTGAATCATTAAAACACACACACACAAGGAGTAATGCCTCAATATCAATGCAAAAGGTTAGTGCACCTTTTTGTGGTTGAACTAGTTTAAAAGATCTGATAAGAGTCTGCTTATTTATGCTAACTTAACAATAAGCTGGGTTAGTATCATCAGTCGTAGGAGAAAAATAAAATAACTGTGGTCTGCTACCAAAGAAAAGCAAACATTTCAGCTGAAGAAAATTGAAACGTCAAAGGACCACAGGTAAAATTGTACTGTGAATATCTGTCCTATTTTAAAAGTAGGGCAAATCATGTATAAGGACAGCAAAATAGCTTCTGGCTTCAAATTCAAGAAATGGAAGCCTTTGTGGTGCAACACTTCAGAGAACCAAAGAAGGGCATTTGTTCCATTCTCACCCAGAACAATAAGAATAGATACAGCGGAAGGAGGAGTTCTCATGGTGTCCATGTTTTGTTTAAACCACTTTTAAAAACTGTATTTAGTTTAGGAAAAATGAAGATCTCTTCTCAGCTGAATATTTTTCCTGCATAATAGAGTATGGTTCTGTTTTCAGTGTCAATGATCACTACCACAAAGTGGGAAAATTCTATTTAAAAAATTGGTTCGTTTTGTAATGAAAATGTGTGAGAAGGTAAGGATGTTTCTACATGAGAGTTTTATGTGCTATAGCCCTGCCCCGTTGGTAAAGTTTCATGTGCTATACAAGCATTTTCATTTGTCCTTGTAGTCTTTGTTTCCCCACTGTTTCGTCCACCTTTTTTTCATACTACAGAAAAATATGTTACAAAAGGAAAGATCAAATAGCTTCACTATCTTTTGATTAGTAATAACTGGAGATGTCTGCTTGGAAGAACCCTTTGAGGCCAAGGTACAATATCTCAGGATGACTTTGATAAAGAAAGTCAAAGAGACAGCCCTGCAATAAGCGGAAGGAAAGGAATGGACCATCTGGTATGATTGGTAGATATCTAAAGGTTGGGAAAGAAAACATTGTAAGAACTCAACAATGTTTGTTTATTCACAATAAGTGGTCAGAATACTGTACAATGTTAATTCACACGCACTTAACTAAGGGTGCATCTACACTGTAGAAGTAATGCAGTTTGACACCATTTAATGTGATTTGTAGTTTTACAAGGTCTTTAACTCTCCCTGCCAAAGAATGCTGGTGTCTCACAAAACTATAAATCCCAGTATTCTGTAAGATGGAACCATGGCACTTAAAGTGGTGTGAAACTGTGTTATTTCTACAGTGTAGATGCACCATAAGTAGCAGAGGGATTAAGAAACCCAGTTATTGAATTGGAAAGATGTGCATCAGTTCCTTTGCTGGCTCTGCTTAGTAGTTAAGTAACAGCAGCTATCTATTGGACAAGGATGTTTCAAATTTTTGTATTTATATTTCCTGCTAATGCAGGGCCACTTCTGAGAGTGCAATCCTTGCCCATGTTAATGAGTAATATATGGGATGAAACAGATGTGCCAATTGTAGTTGCTTCCAGTTGTTTTGCAGGCATGTTGATTGGAATCATAGGCATGTTACAGAGCACCCAAGAAGGGTGCTCTGCCGCCGCCGCCGGTTGCTACGTCCTGGAACCGCAGCAGCCAAACCGTGCAGTTCCCGGGCGCAACAAGAAAGAAGCGGCAAAATGGCGCTTCTTTCTGGGCCCCAGAAGTGGCGCCATGAGGTGCTGGTTGCACACTCGGGCATCACTTCGACCACATGACGCCCGGAGGCTATGCATCCGCGACATCAAAATGGTGGCCCCCATGTGGATGGGTGCCGCCATTTTGTACGGACTCAGTCCGTATTAGGATTGAGGGGCGTCCGGAAGGGACGCCCCTTCTCAACCCTAACACACTCCTTTCTAACCCTTGTACGCCCCTTCGGCATGTCTGTAACGCACCATAGAATCATAGAATTGTATTGGAAGAGACCTCAAACACCATCCAGTCCAACCCCCTGCCTTGCAAGAACTCTCAATCAAAGCTTCCCTGACAAATAGCCATCCAGCCTCTGTTTAAAGACCTCCAAGGAAGGAGACTCCACCACACTCTGAGGGAGTGTGTTCCACTGTCGAACAGCCCTTACTGTCAGGAAATTCCTCCTAATGTTGAGCTGGAATCTTTTTTCCTGTAGCTTGCATCCATTGTTCCAGGTCCTGTTCTCTGGAGCAGCAGAAAACAAGCTTGTTCCCTCCTCAGTATCACATTCCTTCAAATATTTTAGACAGTGCATGCCTCCATAGTGGCCGGAAGTCACATTGAAGCTGTGCTCTGGTCCTCAGGACAAAAGCAAAAAAGGAGCTACAATAAACCTACTCGTAGTGGTATTGGTTGCCTCCTGGGTACATGACCTGCCGTGAAAGTGGGCCATGTGGACAACAGGGTTCTGACCTGATTCCAGCCAAAGCAGACTCAGGCTGGTGTTTTGTGCCCCTTTGCTCCAGCTCCAATTTTTTGGGGGGGGGAAAGTAGTAAGACATACCAAGTTATAAAAATGCTTTTAGAAACTGGCATAACATTTAAAATTAAAAGCATACAAGACATGAAATCAACTCTTTTTTATAATTTCTCACTTGTTCCTGCTAAGTATATCAGTTTCACTATTTGTGCCTTTATTATATTAGAACCATTCGGGTTTTTTTAATGAGTCTACTTTATGATTATTTTCCTATGTATGCAGAGAATTTAAAGATCTATTTCTCCACATTTTTCATTTAACTATCCCAGATATATTATTGTTTTGCAAACCTCTTTTCCCCCACTTCAAAAATTGAAATGAAAATGTGTTAGACTTGTGTCCATGACAACAATAATCCATACATTAAAAACAACAACTAACATTTCATTTTGTAGAAACATTTCAAATATAATTTAAAGCAATCTTTTTTATAGATGGCAATATGAATTGTCTTTAACCAAGCCATAATTATTAGCTGCATGCCAAAAACATGTATTTAATGTCTATAGAAGTAAGCACATATCGGTGTCATACATTTTTATTTCAAAATTTTGCCTAAACTCTCTTGATAATTCTGCCAATCCATCATTTTACTAGGAAGCTACTTTTCTTCCTTACACAGTGAACAATGAATGGTCCCAGAAATTAGTTGCAATCATAGCAGTGCACTTAGTTGGAATTCACAGAATATGAGCAATAGATTAATCTGTATCTATAAGTGGCTTTACATGACCCCCTCTCTCATATGTTGAGTGGATGCATGCATTTTTTAGGTGGCTCTGGACATATATATATATATATATATATATATATATATATATATATGCGCGCGCGCACACACACACACACACACACACGTGGAGGCTTTTTCAAAGTCCCTGGGGAGACATGGTAAGAGGTATATCAGCTCTAAAAGCATGTCTGGCTTTTACAATGTTGGTTGTTCCTCACTAAATTCATAGTTAGTTATGTGAAGATCTTCTAATTCATAACACTTAACATACCTACATATAGTGATCATATCCTGTCTCTTTCAGAGGTTGCATTTTTAATTAGTGGCCCAAATCCAAAAGTGTACTTCTGCTGTAACTCACTGCTTCCCTGGAATTGCAGATCCACCCTTCCTCTTACAGCATCCCTCCCCCAACTATGGTAATGCCTTTAGGACATGTTTTTGGCATCAGGAAGAGCTATAGCAGGAGAGGTTGTGAGTCTTGATTCTGTTGCCATTGGATAAAGAAGTAGACCATTGTATCTGGTCAGTAAATGCAATTTCTCCTTGCATTTTTTTTATCACTGCAATGATGTTTGTTCTAGCTATGGAAGTAAATCAGTTCTCTTAAAGGAGAGGGATAACTCTTCTCTATTGAAGGAAAATCAGCTGCTTCAACTCTATTCCTTTCAAGTCCCATTTTTTTCACATAACCTTTTCTCATCATCACTTCAGACATGCTTTCAAAAGATTCCATAACCAAACCTTCAAAGGATATTAATATTTGAGAATGGAGATGGAATGGCCGGGAGCAAAGTATCTTCTGTTGTGAAATACTGGACTGTTCTAAAATTTTCATCTGTATATTATTTCCTTATTAATTGATTTTAATTACTGTAAGATTAAGAACAAGTTTAGTTTCCATTATCAGTTTTGGTTCCATTATCATCCTAGTCCCAGTGAATTAAAGCCAAAATACATTCTTAACATTTTAGTGCACTTAAAAATATTTTAGAAATGAAGCAGTATAAAAGTTAGAGCTTTGTCTTACCTTCTAAGAAAGCAGGCAAGAGCTATACTGTAGGTGGAATAGTGTACCAAGTAACAGATTTTTGTACACTCTTTCTTACAGGTGGTATGCAGTCTATAGGAAAAGTAAATATATTGATTTATTTAACTGAGATGTTTAAGTAGACCATGTTATTTATTTATTTTTATGAGCTAGTTTTAGTCATGTTATAAAGCTGGTGGAATAGCTCCAAGCACAAAACAACAACAACAACAGTTTCCCAAAAGGTTCAAGTACCTCTGAACATAGGTGAAAGTGTTCATATATCAGAAGACCACTGAATGAATTCTAGACAACCCTATAATTATTTGTACTAACTGAAGTTTACAGACAGAATCCATTCGGCTACAGCCAAACAGTCAGTTTTCACTGTCCTCTGTTTCAATTTGGGCAGTTGCACAAGCTCACCCTACATTCCAACCTTCCAAAAGATGTAATAGGCCACAACATGCCAATGATTTTAGTAACCAATACAAATGATCAAAGAAAAAAGATAGACAGCACAGCAGCACTTGTACAGCTGGGTCTACTTCTTTTCCTGAAGTAGACTATGAAATGTTTTCATTTCATGCGTACATCATTCACAACCCACTTACAGGATCCTCCAGACAACATATACTCTTAACCCTCACCTTACAGGTAGCCTGAATGAAGATTTATTAGAGTTTTATTGTACTAAGAATGGAGGAGTCACTTAGGAGTTCAATTTTGCTTTTGGTTTTTAATGCTTCACTACTGGCATAATCATGTTCCCTGGTAATTCATGGCAGGGAAACAAACGGGAAGGAACAGAATATATCAAACTTATTCGCTGAATATGTTAGACATTAGTTTCATCTTACTATTCAAGTGTAACTTATGGCATTTGAGGAGCCAACTGTTTCATTTGACAGTTAAAAAAAACAAGAACATATTTACTTAAGCAGGGCTTATATTTCACAGTTTAGAATATTATTTGCCAGTAACTTCAGCCATACATCATACTGTGTTTTTGTATGAGTGTGTGAACTTTTAAAAATATTAAATAGCTTGTGAATCTCATTTGATGAGCAGATATAAAATTTTAGGTCAACAAAGAGCTCTTGCACTTATAATGGTCTACACTGTATTGGTTTTTAATATGCATCCACCGTTTTTGACATAGTCACATCTCTGTAACATTTCATGGCTGAGAATTTTGCTTCGGTTCATTTTTTGTTATAATTTATCAACACATTTGGATGTAGGAGACTGGAAAATTCTATGATTTGTTCATCCAGAATTCAGCTGCTCTTTTCCTCTGAGAACTACATACAAGTCCTCCCTCAGTCTTTATGCCAATGATGAAGAGCACTGCTATCATGGGATGAGGAACAGGACACCATGAGAGACCCATCTGCCTGTCCTCCTCCCACTTACAGCAAAGTGAGCTGATATTTGTTAGGCTTCTTTCCTGATTGGTAGAGATTTCACTCATTGTGATCCCTCTTCCTTCATTTTCATGGATGCCTTTAAAGGTTATCCAAGTTGCCTAGGCTTCTATGTCAATTTTTCTTCCAGTTCCAACCTAGGTGTGTTTACTTCCAATTGAATCAGCAGTATGTTATAAGATCATTTGGTGTTGCCTCTCTTTGCCCCATCACAAGTGTGATGGGCAATATCACCTGGGCTAGCAATAGCATTTACATTTCTATATCGCTTAATAGTGAAATCAGCACTCTCTAAGCAGTTTATAATCAATAAGCCAATTGCCCCCAACAAGTTGGGTAATCATTTTTACCAGCCTATGAAAGGATGGAAGCCTTGGAGCTCTGGGACTGAACTCACAACATTGTGGCTACAGTACTGGTATTTAAGTTCTAGTTCTGGTTCTATGCCACCAGGGTTCCCTAAAATGGATAGAGCCAGCCATGTCTCCATAGTGTCTTTTTTTCCCCCTCCTTGATGTTAAATATTGATGATTATATGCCTTAGGTATCAATAACATGATTTTCTTACTGGCCAATCTTTGCAGATTGGAGTGCTGAGAAAAATAGATTATTGATGTCATTCAGCATGGCAATTCTTGTATATCACTTATGTCAGAAAGAATTCTCTACTAAAACATAACAAATTTCAGCAAAGGTACACTGGGGGGAAATTTATTAAATCTCTTTCTCTTTTTTCCCTGATAGTGATATAAAATTGGAGGAAATACACAGAGATGAGAAGTAATGCCTCTGAACCTTTCAGAGTATAACAATGTTAAAACAGAACTCCTATCTGTTTGTTGAGGAAAATGTTAAGATAATAAGGCTTACAGAATCCTTTGATTTGAACAATGCAGTATTTGCTGAACTACCAATTTCTTGTTTGAAAAACTGGTGTGTGTGTGATGTAGGGACAGCACTGTGGACCATGTAGCCTATTTATTTATAAAAGGAATTGTCTTTCCTGAAGGCTGTCAGGAAAGACAATTTACCCTTTTGAGTAACCAGGAAAAAAATATATGCTGAGGGCTGGAAGGAAAATGGCCTTAGGAGGTACTTTTTGACTCAAGTGAAGGTCTACCAAAAAAGGCAAAGAACCACAACAGGCCTTCGGTGTTTTCAGTCTTGGCAAATGAAGCCTGGCTTTCAGAAATTTCACTGGTTCTGAGGGTTGCCATGCTGCCTCTTATCTCTTGTTTCGGGAGATATAAAATGGCAGATGCCTGCTGCTGCGACTAGTGTTCCAGAGCCAAGAAGGGGATTTATTTCACAGCTGCAGCAAGCACTTGGACTGAAGATGGCAGTACTCAGTTGAATACCCTTACCAGCCTAAGACAAGAGCCTCACTTACCTTTATGGTAGGAGTGAGATTTGGCTTTCATGTTGCACAAATAAAGGAGGGATACAAACCGCCATATAGTACGTATTGTAAACGTACTAGGGTTAGGAAGGGGCAGTGCTTCCGCACCCCCCTAACCCTAGTACGTATACAATACGTACAAGATGGCGGCGTCCCTTCCACATGGGCGCCACCATCTTTACGTACTGGACACATAGCGTCCAGACGTGTCGTGGCGCCTATGACGTCGCGAATGCGCCAGCGGCGCCTCGTGACGTCATAGAGGTGCCACAAAAAGAAGCTCCGAAATGGAGCTTCTTTTTTGCTCCGCACGGGAGCCGCGCGGTTTGGCTGCTGCGGCTCCCGCGTGGAGCAAATGGCGCCGGCGGGAGACCGCCTCAAAGTGGCGGTCTGTATCCCGCCAAAGAGAATTATTTTGCTTCTCTAACTTTCTTAGCAAGAAAATAGTTGAGATTTACTTTCTTTTTGCTTTAAAGCAAAGGAAGCCTCTTGTAAGAATAAATTGGGACCCCCCCCCCCGTTGCTGATAATCATAGAGAGATTAAAGAAAATAACGCAACCACTGAATTCAGGAAAAAAAAATATGACGGGGGGCAAAACATATGGCCCCAATGGGACGGCTTGGAGCCGCCCTATTTATAATAATAATAATAATAAATTTTATTTATACCCCGCCCTTCCATAAAAAATGATCAGGGCGGCTTACAAGATTTATAAAAACATTACAATACAGGTTAAAATCCAATATAACAGTTAAAAACATTATTACAAAAACAAAAACAAAAACAGGAACAGGAAACAATAAAATGGGAAATACACATATCAGGGGCAGAGTGAGACATCAATCTGGGTCAAAAAGAGGGGGAGAAGATGGGAGAAAGGGGGCAGGAAAATAAATAGACAAATTAAGGTGGGAAGGCCAACCGAAACAAGTATGTTTTCAGCTGTTTTTTAAAAACAGCTAACGAGGTGGCGGTGCGAAGCTCTGCAGGGAGCTTATTCCATAGGGAGGGGGCAGCAATAGTAAAGGCCCTCTGCGAGGTCCGTATATAGTTGGATCTAGGGACCTCCAATAGCTTACTCCCAGAAGTTCTGAGTGTGCGAGGCGGATTATATGGGGAGAGGCGGTCCTCTAAGTACCCTGGGCCCAAGCCATTTAGGGCTTTATAGGTCAAAACCAACACCTTGTATTGAGCTCGGAAGCGAATAGGCAGCCAGTGAAGATCTTTTAAAATAGGTGTTACATGGTCTGACCTGGAACTACCAGCGACCAATCTAGCTGCCATATTCTGCACCAATTGCAGCTTCCGAGTTTGGTACAAGGGTTGCCCCATGTAGAGCGCATTGCAGAAATCTAATCGAGAGGTTACCAAAGCATGTACAACAGTTTCTAGGTCATTTCGGTCCAGGTAGGGACGCAGCTGGAGTATCAGCCGAAGCTGATAGCAAGCACTCCTGACCGTCGCATTCACCTGAGTAGTCAGCTGAAGCGACGAATCAAGGAGCACTCCCAAGCTGCGCACCGAGTCCTTCAGGGGGAGCGTGACCCCATTCAGGACCGGGTGACAGATCTCGCCACCCGAAACCGGGGAACCTATCACCAGTACTTCCGTTTTCCCTGGATTCACGCTGAGTTTGTTCTCCCTCATCCAGCCCATTACCGACGCCAGGCAGGCATCTAGAGGAGAGATGCCATCCTTAGTTACTGCATCAGTCGGAGACATAGAGAAAATTATCTGGGTGTCATCAGCGTACTGATAACACCGCACCCCATGTCTCCGGATGATCTCTCCCAGTGGCTTCATGTAGATGTTGAATAGCATAGGGGACAAAATCGCTCCTTGAGGGACACCAGATATAAGGGCCCTCCTATCGGAGCGACAGTCCCCCAGCTCCACCATCTGGGATCTGCCCGAGAGGTAGGAACGGAACCACTGCAAAGCAGTGCCCCCAATTCCCAACTCCCTCAGGCGTCCCAGAAGGATACCATGGTCGATGGTATCGAAGGCCGCTGAGATGTCCAAAAGCACCAACAGAGACACGCTCCCCCCTGTCCATGCCCAGACGGAGATCATCAACTAAGGCGACCATGGCAGTCTCAACTCCATAGCCCGCCCGGAAGCCGGTTTGAAATGGGTCCAGAAAATCGGTGTCGTCCAAGATCGACTGAAGCTGGAAGGCGACTGCTCTCTCGATCACCTTCCCCAAAAAAGGTAGCAGCGAGATGGGTCTATAATTATTATGGAGCAGGGGGTCTAAGGAGGGCTTCTTTAGCAGGGGTTTAACCACTGCTAATTTTAATTTGGATGGAAACTGACCCTCACTTAGAGATGTGTTAATTATGTGATGCAACATTAGTCGCACCACATCTCCCCCCTGAGCTGTCAACCATGAGGGGCAGGGATCAAGAGAGCAAGTCGTCCTCCTAACACTTCGGAGGATCTTGTCCACTTCATCGGTACTAACAAACTCAAAGTGATCCAGTATAACAGGGATCACGGACGCTTCGGACACCTCTACTATAGGATCTGCACAAAGACTGGCGTCGAGATCAGCCCTTACCCGAGAGATTTTATCCGCAAAGAAGTTATTAAAATCGTCGCAGCAGGCTTTAGATGGCTCCAAAATAGGGCTCAGGGTGGGAGGGAGCCGAGTTAGCTCCCTCACAACCCTGAACAGCTCTGCCGGACGCGACTCTGCAGACGCAATACGTGCACCATAGAAGGAATTCTTTGCTGCACGTATTGCCACTCCGTAAGCTCTCAAATGAGAGCGAAGAAGTGTCCTGTCGGACAAGTGCTGATGTCTTCGCCATTTGTGCTCTAGTCGTTGCACGACCCGCTTCCTTGCCCTGAGTTCTTCTGTATACCAGGGATGTTTATTGGAAGCAGGCCGGAAAGGACGCTTGGGAGCGATACTGTGTATAGCCCTAGAGAGATTAGTATCCCAGATGTCAGTAAGGGCATCAACAGAATCGCCGTCAGAGCCAGTCGTATACCCCTCTAGGGCTTCTTGGAACCTTGTGGGTTCCATCAGCCTTCGAGGGTGGACCATCCTAATAGGTCCGCCACCCCCGGGAGGGTTATTGGTAGAAGCCTTGATTCTAGCCTCAACCAGGAAATGATCCGTCCATGACACGGGGGAGACATTAGAAATCTCTACCCACGGAGCCTCCATGTCCGTACTGAAGATCACATCAAGAGTATTACCAGCACAATGTGTTGGACCTGAGACTAATTGAGACAGGCCCATGGCTGTCATGGTAGTCATGAACTCCCGAGCTGCACCAGTTGGACCATGACTGGCCTCGAAAGGGATGTTGAGGTCCCCCAGGACAAGAAGCCTGGGAGACTCCAACACCAGTTCCGAGACCAGTTGTGTCAGCTCGGCCAGGGAATCTGTTAGCGCACGGGGTGGCCGGTAGACCAACAGAATCCCTAAACTGTCTCTGGCCTTCAGGGACAGGTAAATACATTCAATGTGATCTGTTTTCCGGACTGGGATCCTGGTTAAGGAAAGGGTATTTTTATGAACCAAGGCAACACCACCCCCCCGCCCACCTAACCTGATCTGGTCCTTAACTGAGTACCCGGCTGGAAGGGCCTGGGCCCACACTGCCTCACTCTCAGGCCCCAGCCAGGTCTCAGTAATGCACGCCAGGTCACAGTTTTTATCCTGTAAAAGATCGAACAAAATGTGGGTCTTATTTTTTATGGACCTGGCGTTGCATAGGAGCAGTAACAGGGTTTGTGGTACGACTGGGCTGACCCTCAGGCCTCTTTGGTTAGGAAAGTGGAAGGAAGGGGAGATAGGTATCACACATCGATCTCTCCTTCCATTTAAACACTTATCCACAGTCCTACCGCCATGTCTCCCCTTGCCTCGCACAATCTCAATTGGGGCTCCCATCACATATGCCTCTGCCACCGCAGCTGGCCTCCCACATCCCATTCCCACCCCCAAATCCAATAACAACAAAATAACCCCGAAAAAACAAAGGAAGACAGCAAAAGGTGTCATTCCTAAAAACAGAATCTAAACCAAAAATTACCCCAAATTACAGAAAAACCCAGCTCAAACCATATAACAATATGGTGAGCAAACAGGTTCCCGTGAACAAGTAAATTCCTGTTCCTCCTATGGAAAAAACACCAATATTGCACCAGGAGGAGGAACAAAAAAACAAAAAACAAAAAACAAAAAAAAATTAGGCTGAATTGAGGCTGCAACAAACAGATGTGTGACCCAATCCAGTCAGCTTCCACTCCAAATAGGCACAAAAAACATCCACTCCTACTTGGGGTGGAAAAAAGCAGCCCCTTTGCCTCTACAGCTGGCTTTTCACTGGATCTGGGGCATGTGGCATCTAAATGCCATGCCCCCAAGCTGGATAGAAGATGGCCAGCATGTAATCCCTGGTGCAGCTTTTGTCTGGCTTGGGGGCATGGCATGTCTAAACGCCAAGCCCCAAGCCAGTGAGAAGATGGCTTTACCGGGCTGACTGTTTTGGCCCTAACTTGGTTGTGAAAGTCCTGTTTTGCCCCAAACAGCTATCATAGACATCAATGAAGGGACCAGACACTCCACTTACTCAAATGAAAACACAAGTGTTAGTTTGTTAAATGCTATGAAACTGAGACGGTGAAATCTATGAGAGAAGAATGAACAATTCGGGGTGGGTGGAATAGCAGTGCACCCAGACTTTTCTATGCATTATTAACTGCTGCAAAAGACTTAACAATCTGAAACACATGCACAAAGGTCAAGCCCTTGCAATGCAAACATGTAACAGCAAAGCCAGGCTTTTCAATGACAAAAGCATGCATGTATTAGAAGCTAACTATAGTGACTAGAAGGACATTTCTAAAAACATGGGAAAACTTTAAGGCATTTCCATCTGATTTCTTTTTCTTTTTCTTTTTCCTTTTTTTTTGGGGGGTGGTAAAGTGCTCAGTTCAAGCCATACACCAGGAAAAGGGAATCTGTGACCTTCCAGATGTTGTTGGTCTTCTACTCCCATAATTTCTTATTAGTATGCTTCCTGAGTCTGAGAAGTTGGAATCCAAGAATTTCAGGAAGATAAATGCTCTGTCCTTGCCTTGTAGCAAGAGCCTCAGCATAGCTTGCAGGTAATGACCATTGTACTTTGGTTAGCTACCTTCTACCTCAAGCTGAACTAACCATGAAGAGACTGGCTGCCCTCAACTTTCTCACCATGGGGGAGAAAGTGTTGAAAGGTGAATTTACCTGAAGATGAGGGATAGAAGTTTACTTCTTTACTGGGTTGCAAATCTTTTCTAAATTGTGTTCCTGCAGGCAAGGATGAACAATTTTGCCAGTTCTCTTCTCACTTTAAGAAAGTATTCAAAACCTGTGTAGCTCTGGGGGCTATTATTCTATGCAATAAAACCTAAAAACCTATTTTGCCAGAAAATAGCATTTTCTGTGTCAAAATCAAATGTCTTGTTCAGAAGGCAACTTTCCCACATAGAAAATAGAAATTTCTGCACACAAAATATTTTTTCTTCATAGAAATGTTTTCTGAACAGAAAATATTATCTCTGTTCAAATACCCCTCCCACATGGATTTTTACACACAATAACTTTCAAACTTCAAGGATTCTCACTTATCTAGTATTCTCATTGTCAGGTTTTCCTGAAACACAAGAAATTTCTGAAACCATTTTCAAATATGTCCAAACTTTATCAATATTTCAAACATTATTTCCTTTGAAAGTGGAGCTAAAACCTGACTGCACAACCATTGGGAGTACAGCTACTTCCAAAAAGCAACTGGGAAGATGCTAAAGAGGAGGCAACACCATGGCCATCACACTGTATGAAAGAAGACAGCTGCTACCAAGGGGGAAGCCATAATTTCTGTAACATAATCTGATAATGATACTGCATCATCACAAAGCATTTTCCCAGAAGGATGCTGGGCCTCATTTTTCAAAGTTGCATGTGCACAACTTTTAACTTCTGATCATCTTGTGAAATAATTAGTTTTCTATGTACTATTACCCCACTACTCAAAAGTCTCAAATATCCTCCCCATGTCCATGAATGATTCACCCACTGACTTACACTCATCTTTGTTGGTACTATTTACTCAGCAGGCTGTAAATTTACTTAACAGCATGGTCATGTTTTGTTTGGTTTTTTTTAAACAAATTGCTGCTGGAACAAACTCCCCGATGTCTGATAGTAGCTATGGGATTTATCACACAGAGCTCCAAATGTCATGCTTAAATCAGCCAAACGGCATCAAAATGGGGTGGAAGCGTCACCAATGTGATCATGCCTGGCGCTTATAAAGTTGAAACAGAAGAGTTATTGCCATGGAATCGTCAGCGGAGAAGCCCTTTTCTTATTAATAACAGATTAATCCATTATAAGAAAAAGGCTGCTTCCCTGATGATTCCATGGCGATAACACTTCTGTTCCACTTTAGAAGCAACTGTGGCATGATCACACTGGTGATGCTTCTGCCTCATTTGATGATATTTGAGCGACGGAAGCACCGCATGCAACAAACTCCTATGACTAACAATGGAAAGATACACAAGGTAGTGATCTCATGTACATCATTACAGTCTCTGATGGTTTACTGTCAATGGTTTACCTGCAGTCTATGTTTCAACTTGCTCATGCTTCACCTTTGATAATGCAATATACTGACAGTGAAAAACAAAGATAATAGCAAGAACTATAAATATATTCTTAAATTCGTGGCAACAAAAGAGCACAGGCAATAGTTAGTTTTCTTGATTTTTGGAGACCAAACACCCCAATGTTTGGAGGTACATGAATCTCTTGCTGTATTCCTTCATGGAAAACATTTTTGCCCACAAATAGGAAATCCAGCCTTTTCTTTAAATTAGATAACATATTGTTAAGTAGTCTCATTGCACAAAACATATGACAGCAACCTTTGAAAACCAAATCTGGCTCTGCCAGAATAGTTAATATCTAAATTAAGGCTACAAGCTCCAATTTCTCAGTAAGACACACTGGCATTATTTGGAGTTATGCCAGAACAATCTTTGGTGTGTTCCATCTTCAGCCTTTCCCCAGAACTACAACTAGTGGAGCACTTGACTCAACTCTCTTAACCTTCAATCAGCACATTTTGTTTCAACCATCTGATACCTTTCAGACTTCCTTCTCACGCACAGTAAATCTGTGGAGTGGGATGGAGTGGGAACACACCTCATGGGCCCAGAAGCTCCATTGGACCCACCCCACCTAAGTACAGATAAAGGTAGAAAAAGTATAACTGTGAACATACATCTGCAAACCTGTGCCCTATTCAAGTGTTCTGTAAGTATGGAGATTTAACATGAAGGCAGAGGAATGTGCTAATCCTAACTCCATTGCCACTGCTTCCTTTACTTTCCTTGTGAAGAGAGCAATGTTCTGTAGTGGCAGTTCTCCCATATGATTGTGAACTCTGATTTTCAAGTGCTCATGTCATGTGGCGAGGCTCAATGTGTAAAAGAGGCTGTCTTCAAAAAATGCAACATCCATGTCTGGAGGACAATAACATTCCTTGTCATCACATGTTTACTCTCCACACATGCAGCATGCCTGAACAGAGATTTGTTTGTGCTCCATGCAAGTAAGAAACTGGTTTATTTAGGAATCCCAGTTCTACATGCATTCTGCCACTTTTTCAGATTTATGGCACTGTAACAAAAAAAACAGGTTAGGTCCCTTCCATTGCACTTTCACTGCATGTGTACAACAGAAAAGGGGTACAAATTCATTTTTAAGAGTGCCATTTTAAGAAGAACCTAACAAATTCTCCAACTAGACATTGTATGCAGAATGCAATTATTCTTTGGTTTTCATACCTTAAAAACATCCAAACCAATATATTGCGATTCAGCAAACAACCATTACAAACAATTATATAAAAAAGAAAAGTCAATACAATTTAAAATTTCTGCTAATTAACCTTTAAAAATAGAGCAATTTTCTATACCCACTCTAAACTTTATAGCATATATTTGTAAATCCTTGACAGCAAATTTTGATGTTCTAAATGATACATACTTCTTTGCATCAGACAACAAAAAGCAAGCCTTTACAAGAGTTTGTAATTTTCATACATCTTTAAATTTTGTAATCAGTTTCTCTCATCACAAATTGTCTACAAAAATTATTCAGGAAAACATGTTAAAATGTATATATTTAGGAGAAAGTTGATATGTGAAGAAATTTCTTGAGTTTCCACAACGAAAGCAGCATTTTGCTCCTTCTTGAGGTTTTTCCCATGAAAATGTGCATTTCACCTCAAGCGGTTTCATGTTTGTGAGATGTACATGATGTTTTCAAGAAATTAAAAGGAACAAAAAGCAATACACATTTTTAATGTGCAGGGGTAGCTGTGTTGGCCATTTAGTAAATTCAAACAAAAACCTACCAAATGGTAATACCTTTATTGGCCAACCAAAATGCACAATGTACTTGTTGCAAGCTTTCAAAGCTGCATTGGCTTCTTCAGCAGGCAAGATGTTACATACCAAACAGGAGAAAAAATGGAGATGTTAGTAAGATGCCTGCATTTTGTTGTTTCTGTCCTTAGTTAAGATGGTATAAGGACGGTATCTTTAGGAGGCTGGCCCCTCGTCCTCTGGCCATGTGGCAATAGGGAGACTTTGTAGGTAGACAAAGAGGCCTGTGGCCTCACAGGAATGGAGACATATTGGATTGCAAAAGAGGAGGCCTTGTTGATACGAAAATGGACTTTAAATTTCCTGGACAGTGCTATAACTGTGTAGTATGATTGGGACCCAGGTCATATCATACCAGAATTATATGATAAGCTCTCCAAGAATACTTATGCTTTGCTCAAAATTTTGTCATTGCCATCACCAATGGTGTTTCGATAACCTCAAACCACCTTCTGTATCAACCACATAATAGAATATACTATAAACTACAATGCCATTTCTTACTACTTTGTAACAGAAAAAGAAACAGAACATATAGTATCATTTGAAAAATCAGAAAGTGCGAAGTACCCGCTTTTGTTATTCTTCATGTCTTGCTCATATGAATAATGTACTGTCCTTAAAACAGTTCAAAATGTTAATCTGGCTTTTTTTTTGTTGTTGTTGAAAGAAAAAAGTTATGTCAAACTGAAATCAAGAACACATCAAACTTTCCTGAAGTACTTTAGTGACAAAAACACCCTGAGGATATTGTTTGGATGCAAAGATAGGTAGCTCTACCTATTTCCACATGGCCAGAGGAGAAGGGGCCAGCCTGCTAAAAATACCTCCCCTTACCATCTTAACTAAGGACAGAAACAACAAAATGCCGGCATCTGACTAGCATCTCCAATTTTTCTCCTGTTTGGTATGTAACATCTTCCCTGATGAAGAAGCCAGTGGAGTTTTGAAAGCTTGCAACAAGTAAATAGTGCGTTTCAGTTGGCCAACAAAGATATCACTCTTCATTGGATTTTTGTTTTGATATTTTTAATGTGCAAGACTAAAATGCATATAATTTAAAGAATATACAAAAATATGATTTTGTCAGTGGAGAAAATTGCATGAATTGCTTTAGGTAATTTCTATAAATAAATATATAAAATAAGAAATGTGTGTGGATTTTAATATGTGGGAAAAAAAAACATGGTGCATAAATCCAATTGTTAGTCCCAACTAAAGCAGAATGGGAATGCAAGGGAGGTATTCATTGTCATTCATTGCCCAGGGGAGAAAAGGATTTCCCTTGAAAAAAAATCAGTACTTGAAAAACTCAGTCAGGAAGACTAAGCCAGCACTGAAGTTTCTACACTTTTCTCAGAGTTTTCAGTGACAAGTGTACCAGTGAACTATTCTTCACAGATGTACACCTGTTTTTTCTTCCTCAATCCCCCCCCCCTCTTTTCTGCAGAAAGCCAATGCTCAGAGTAATTCCCCAGAACATTTCAAGATGTGCATACAATAGAGCAGTGCACAAAAATATGTGTTTTCTTCTGCAGTGGCAAGAAAACTATATACATTGTTTGCCCTTGCATGTGAAGATAAGATAGCAAAGATTTACACCCTTGGAGTAGAGCCAAAGGATAAAACAGTAAGTCAACATTTCTGTCCATTCCATTGATTCGGTGTTTGCTATAATTGATACTAACAACAGGGTTCAACTCATAGCCTCAGAACTGAATACAGGAAGAAAAAAGGGATACAGGAATAAAATGCAGATGATATTTGGAGAAGCTCAGCTAAACGAACACTGTGAAATGTTCACAGTCCTTGAAAATATGTATAAAAATGGGTATTAAAAACTGAAGGCTTTTTACTAATGTGTATATGTGTCTTTCTCTGTGTGTATTAACTATTGCAGACAAAGAATGGAAAGAACATATGCTTTAAAAAAAAGAGCAAATGTTGAAAGAAATAGTTAAATTAGACAAATTCATCCCTCGTACGGAAGAGAATTGAAAGGAGCTGGACTGCCCTGTATGTTTGAATTCTCAAAAACCTTACTACTGTATATAAAGTAATGTGAGATTAAAAAAAATTTTTTTTTCTCCACCTCTTTTTAATGTGATGGTGCTACAGTGACTCCTTGACATTTGCTGACAAATGTTCAGATGGTGGAGGTATAAAAGATATAGGAAGAGCATACAGAGTCTTTCCTAATGAAGATAATAACCACCCACTAAAACATTTTCTAATATAATTTGCATTTAATTTGCATTTATGTTTAATACTAAAGTTTGTCAGAGCCTCTGTTTATGATTAGGACTGTCAATCAAAACTGTTCATCTATCACCTAGTTTTCAATTTATTTACTTAAATAAATGTGCTTAAAAAAAGACTCCTCAATATATAATTCTTTTTAAGATACTGACATATTGAAGGAACTGTATAATTCTTCATACTGCAAAAAGTACAGTAAAATGTCATTTTTGTTGGGGACTCAGAATCTGCTGTAGGCAAACATAAGCCAAATGCCTACAAAATGAAGCCATCGCCATATATTCCTGCTATCTTTTAGTGCCAGTAAGAGCACCATAATAGTTGCAACATGAAATGCAAAATACTGGTTGCTTCAGGATACAGATCAAAAGAAAACATTTCTTTCTTCATATTTGGCATAGAGACAGTGTGCCGGTTCTTCGAAGAATTTTGTTCTAAATTCATGATTAGAAGTTCAGATGGACCAGTTTATTCAAGTTTGTGTCCCTATTTCTGATTTTTTATTTAAAAAAACATAGCTCTGTAGACTATATAAAAATACGTGCCAGATTGAAATAAAAGTGTGGATAACTAAAGTTATAAAAAGCAGAGAGACAACCCTACTGCTGCCATGCCACTTCATTTAAGATCATATGATATACCTAGAGGTATATATGAGTGCACAATATTTGGGTCAATTGTTAAAAAACAGTTTTATGCTAAGAAAAACACACCTAAAAAGAAGGTGAAACTAGAAGGAAGAACAGTAATTTTGAAAAAGGGCCTGGAAGGTTGTTCCCAGTAAGAAGAGCCAAAGAATAGGGGGGAAAGGAATAATGGTCATAAAAAAGAACAACCCAAAGAGAGTAAAAAATCTTTTAATATATCTGTGTATAATCTTCAGTTCTGGAAATAAGAACAGAGGTGGACTCAAAAAGAAGGTACTCCATGCAAAGTGTTGGGAGAGAAAGCAACATGTTCATGACTACTTACTGTTTGGATCTACATTTTCACAAAGTTCTGTTTTTGCTTCCCCATTGGGTCTGTCACTAGTTTTATGTGAAAGCCGTGAAGACATGGTTGCTGCTGTCACTACTGCCTTGAAGCTGCGTTTCCGCTTTTGGACATTTAGTTCAGGGTGGAAGATGATGATGTACACTTTCGGCATGTAAAGCATTCCCAGGGCCACTGAAGCACTTAGATTCATGGATATTGTAAGTGTGGTAGTTTGTACGTAGACCTAGGAGACAAAACATATAAGAAGACTACTTAAGAATAAGAGAAGTTGGCAATTGCACTTTTAAAAAAGAAGATGAAGTCAGTGGCTATGTTGCTCCAGACAGAATTGAAAGAAAGTTTGTACTAAAACCCAGAGCAGATTTACTGCCCATTGATGGAGAAGCCACATACTACCACAGGTTTCTTATTCTGAATTTTTCCAGCAGGGTTTATTATTATTTTTTTACTGTCTTACAAATTCTGTCTAAATAGAGAGAAGAAAAAATCCAGACTATGCAAAAGAAAACAAATGTAGTCCTGATGCAAATTCAAAGTTCAGGAGAGTCTAAATTAGAACACATAGAATTGTCACTTTATAGTTCATGTTTAATCAGAATTAGGTCTTCCTGTACCAAATGAGTCTACCATTGAATAGGATAAGAGATATAATTGGCATTTTCTTCACCTCCTGTACTGAACTACTGGGTTTTTGACAAACCATATTTTGAAATCCTGTTAGTCCTAACTAGAGTAGACTCACTTGTTTGTGTGGTTGTAGTCCAAAAGAATCAGCCACAAATGCTGCAAGAATAATGTATGCTTTTGTCTGTATTTGGTCCACATCAGCTTGGTACTACTGTTTATAAGCTTTCTTGGCAACCTTTTTTTGGGAGGAAATATTTCTAATTGTGTAGACCTCTCTCTCAGTTTATAACATTTGCAGAGATTTTATAATTTTAGTGGTTTTCTTAGTTTTGGTTTTGTTCTTGTCAAAAAAGACTTGTATCCCCCCCCCCCCCCCCCCCATAGTTTTAAACTGCTGTTAAAAAGTTAGAGTCCTATTGCGCTAGTGTCAATTTGGAGCTGCCCATTTTCCCTGCATATAAAAAAGTATTGTCTTTAATGTATTGGATGAAATTCTGTTACTTAGTCCCAACTAGAGTAGACTCACTAAATCAGTTATTAAATGTTGAGTCAACATGTAAGTAAATCCACTTGAATCAATGGGTTCATTCCCATGAGGTCTAACAACTGTAGGATTTAGGTCTGTATCTGTATGGATTTCTAGTGCAGTGTTATAATCTTTAAGCATATGGATTTCTACAATAGTATGTGCCAGCGTGGCATAGTAGATTGAGTGTTGGACTACAACTCTGAAGACCAGGGTTCTATTCCCTGCTCAGCCATGAAACCCAAAGAGTGACCTTGGTCAAGTCACATGTTCTCAGCCTCCAGGGAAGCTAATGGCAAACCTCCTCTGAACAAATCTTACCAAGAGAACCCCATAATGCATTTGCCTTAGGGTTGCCATAAGTGGGAAATGACTTGAAGGTACACAACAATAACAAATGTGCCAGTACCATCATGACTGCAACTAAGATCAGCATATCACTACTGTGTATACAAATCCATTGGAAAAAAATATGGAATAAAGTTTGAGGCTGCTGGAATTAGTTTGGCTGATATGCACAATTTCCACTCCTGGCATCCACAATGGAAATCCTTTTCAGCCATCAATACATTTAGCCAATGTATGGAAGACTTCCACTGACATCCATGCATACACATGTCTAGCCTTTTTCAAGCTAGTGCAATGTGAGGATACACGCAAGCATGCCTGTCATATGTGAAGTAGTTACAATGCATTCCATTGTGTGGGGGTAGAGATTGACAAGACTTCCTCTTGCACCCTCTCAAGATAATTGGAGAATTGTGAGAATCGCCCTTCTGTTAGAATAGCAGAACTTGGAGATATTTCTTTCTTTGGATCACAATTCTCAGAATCCCACATAATGGGTAATGGAATCTGGAAGGTGTAATCTAAATAAATAAATAAATAAATAACATTTCCATATTCTATGCAAAAGTAGTAATAATAACTGTGTGTTTTCATGTCATTTCTAACTCGTGAGGATCCTAAGACCATCCTCCCATAAGGTTTTCTCAACAGGATATGTTCAGAGAGAGTTTACCATTGCCTTCCTGTGAAGCTGAGGAGGAGTAACTTGTCTAAGATCAGTGAGTGGGTTTCCTGAGTCCTAAACCAACATTCAGACTACTACATATCACTGGCTCACAGAGTATAACAGTGTTCCATGAAGTTAATTGTAAGTATAATTAAATAACCATCTTGAAAAAGTGCTGGGAGAAAGATTATATGTGTATGTGTGTGTATATATCTATATATATGTATGTATAAAGAGAGAGGGGGGAATGAATGTGTGTGTGTGATATTTGAACTCCATAAAATCATGTGAAAACTAAGCAGCAAACTTTTTCTTTTCTTTTTTATTTAAAAGACTTTGCAAAGGAGAATAATTAAGCTTTTTCCCTGAATCACTCTGATAGTAAATCAAGAATAAAACCCACCTATTGCCATGCCATTTGGAATCAAAGATTCATCTCATTTCAACAAGAGATTGAACACTTTCAGTCTAGTAAACTAGTGGAGCACTAAAGCATGATTTTAACTGCCTGCACAATTGCTTCCATCAAATGGGATAAATCTACTTATATGCTGAGAGTTAAGTGCCTCAGTGGGTCACCCACCTGTACAAGTGTACAGTGCTTAGGATGAAGAATTACTCCTTCACGTTACAGAGCACAGGCACTATAAGAAGTTCTGCAAGCTTCATCCATTAATTTATTTAGCAGCTTAATGAACTAATGCTTTCACTGCAGATTACAATTTGCCCTTTTAATTATTTTATAAGAACTACTTTTGGAGATGCACATTGCCTTTTCCTCTTCCTATAAGAAATTTGGAAGCTTTGTTGTCAAACAGACCTTATTTTCAACTAGGTTGACGTGTTTAGGAACTGTAAAAAAAGGGGGAGGAGCAGTATTATCAGAATCCAATTTTACATTATACAGTTATAACACTCTGATTCCACTATAACTGCAATGGCAACATCCTATAAAATCCTTGGATTTTCAGTTTAGGAAGAGACATCTAGAATTTTCTTCTAGAGAGCTCCTCTAGTGTCTTCCCTGCTAAACTCCAGTATTTACTCCATAGCATGCAGCTGAAACTGTTAATATAACTTGTCTGAAATGGCCAGGATACTCCAGGGGCAGCCTGAAATATGCTGACCCCACAACTGCTGCAATCTTCTCCCATTACTGGCCCTCTGTTCCCACACCATGGTACCTGTCTGCATGGGCATCCCACTGAGTTATTTGATGTACCGGCCACTGCTGCAGAGCACTCACTTCCGAAGTCAGAACAAGCACCCATTGAAGGTCAAATGTATGTGTCTGAGAATGAGAGACCCATGACAGAGGCAGCCACACCAGGAAGCTCAGCAAAATGCCCAGTGAAACAGCCACCCCAGTGTGGGAACAGAGGTAAATTTTTAAAATGCAATTTTGAAATTTTTAAAACTGCAGATCTGGAGTATGTTTAAGGCAGTTATACTCTGGGCCAAAACAGACAACCCTGAAGAGGCCATCCCAGAGAAAGCTGGATCAGGGCCACAGCAACCACACACCACAGCCCCAATCCAGCTTTTTGCTGGCTCAAAAAGAGGTGCTGCTCCTTTTTAAGCCTGCAAAAGGGTGCCCTTTCCACCGCCACCACAGATTTACAGCATTTCTGTGGTGTGAGGCACATAAATGCCATGCCATCCGAGTGCCGCAATGCTGCCAGCCATCTGGTTCGGCAGGTGGTGTGAGGCTGGCTTGGGGGCATAGTTGGGGCATGTGTGATCTAAATGTGATGTCCCCATACCACCCTCAAGCTGGTGCTTACTGCCAGTCTGTTTTGGACTTCTGTTCTGGAGTTGTCCTGTTCAGATGACACATGTCCCAAACCCTGGTTCTAGTACAGGCAGTCTGTTCTGGTGCGGAATGTGCTGGACATCATCCAGACTTATTGTACAGAACCAAGACTTGGGACAAGTGTCATCCAAACAGGACGACATCAGAACAGATTGGGAGAACAGGTATTTTGGCCTATTCTGACCAGGCCTGTGTTCTGTAAAAAGGCCCCCTGCTTAATGATGCAAATCTTTGCATATATCATATTTTCAGGCAAGAACACATAATTCCTTTGCTGCATGAGAACATGGAGATTTCTCTGCAGTTTTTGATCCCAGTTTTCACTTGCAGAATCTTTTGGTGAAATCTTTTGAACAAGGGGTCTTTTGTGGGAAATATTTATTTTGTAGAAAAAAACACTTCATTTCAACACAAAAATGTGGTAGGTGGTGCTTTGAAAAATTGCATTTATTGTTGTACAAACAAATTGATTTTTTTTTTTTTTTTTTGGCTAGGAAATGGATACTAAGGAATATTATTTCATGCCTAACCTACTCTTAGGATATTAAACAAGCAGCTAGATAGCACATGGCTGTTTTGTACCAACCAAAAGCACTTTTTAATACTTAATCAAATATCTGATACCATTCTTGTCAATTCAATTAGGATGGAGGATTCTGGACCTAGTTTAGTGGTCTGGCAAAGTGCAGCCCTGAGGCTGCACACAAAAATTAAAGGAATGTAGATTTTAATCCAATTGTTTCTCCCATCTAGACTAGACACATTGAATCAATGTAAATGTAGTAGTTCATTGCATGTGTAAGTTCAACTGATTCATCCTCTGGTTTCTGTTTGTTCCGGTGCATTATTCCTTTGAAGAATCATTTTCCTCTGTGGGTTTTGCATGCCTTAACATGATTATTGGTTAAAGGACTGTTTACAACATATCCACATAGATACATATGGACAATTTCCTTTATAGATATGCTCATGGACCATAGACATAAAAGACATTACCATTAGAGAAATATCATTTTCTATTGCTGTAATGATGTTGTACTCATAGTATTAAAAATGTTATCTCTAGTTATGTTGTTAAAATTTTTATAATGGGTCATAATCACACTGCTGCATTGCATATTCATTAACAGGCTCATAATAATTTGTTATAAAAATAATTGTGTTCTAATATAAAAGTTACCTGATTGCTATTTGTATTACAATGATTATGTTTTGAGCATTCTTGTATTTGTGTTTGCAGGTGATCCTGTCAAAGCCCTGGTTGATCTCTGGAGTGAGGAAATGTCCAGAGAAGTAGACACAATAGCTCCTAAGAATCCCATCTCATGGAATACAGCTCTAAGGAGCTGACAACAATGAAATGAACAAAATGAAGACTAGAGTGACCGTGACAAAAAACTCTGAGTGAGTATAACAGAAAACAGACTAAAATCTACCTGAAATGATTGCCTATTGTAGGGAATAAAGATAGCAAAAAGAAAAAGCTTTTCAGACTAACATTAATGTATAGAACCATTCAGTTGATATTTTTGAGTGGTCAGGGATCAGTTGTGATCTGGTTCAGATGAGAATGTAAGCCACTTAGCAGCTCACTGTGAAAAATGTGTCCACCATTTTCCAAACAACAGACCCTTGCACTTCCTAGCTTATTAAACAGGCCAGAGGAGGACTTGTTGAGTGGGTAACAGAAGTGATTAATGCCTCTTTACAACAAGGCAAGGTCCCAATATGCCAAAATGAAACTGTGATAAGGCGGCTCCTTCTTCTTCTTCCTCTTCTTCTTCTTCTTCTTCTTCTTCCTCCTCCTCCTCCTCCTCTTCTTTTTAAAAAAACCTCCTTGCATCCTATTGTACAAGATAACCATAGGCCAGTCAACAATCTCCCATTTTTTGGAAAAGATACTAGAGTGTATGATGACTTCTCATTTCCAGGGACTCCTAGATGAAATCTAGATCCACTTCAATCTAGTTTCAGACCTGGTTATGGGACAAAGACATCTTTGGTCACCTTAATGAATGACCTATGCAGGGAACTTGACAGGGAGAGTGTGTCCCTCTTAGTTCTGCTGGGCCTTTCAGTGGATTTTTATACCATCGGACATGGCATCCTTCTGAGTCATCTCTCTGGGATGGGGCTTGGAGGTACTGTTCTTCAGGGTTTTTTTTCCCTTCCTGGAGGGCTGTTCCCATAGATGCTACTGCAGGATTAATGTTTGATTCTTTGGCCATTGGCCTGTGGGGTTCCTCAGAGTTTAGTCTTGACCCTTATGCTATTTAACATCTACATGAAATTTCTGAGAAAGGATGTCTGGAGTTTTAGAGTCATGTGTCACCAAGTATGCTGATGCTACCCTGCTGTATTATTGCACCTAACTTTTTTATGTGCAAAACCAGTGCCTGACAGCTGTAATAAACTGGATGAGAGCAAACAAATTGCTGCTTAATCCAGACAAGACAGAGGTGGTCATGGTCAGCCAAAGGACAGCTGTTAGATGGGATTCTAATCCCCCTGAAAACCACAGGTTCACAGTTCCTGAATTCAGATCTGAGCCTCAAGGCCCAGGTTTCAGCAACGACCAAGAGTGCTTTTGCAGTTAAAACTAGTCCACCAACTGTGCCTGCTCCTGGAAAAGTCAGATATGGCCACAGTGGTACATGCCTTTGGTTGCATCCTGTCTGGATTACTGCAATGCACTCTTTATGGAACTATGTTTGAAAAATGCTCAGAAACTTCAGTTGACCAAAGAGCTGTAGCCAGGTTGTTAACTGGAGTTGGATACAGGAAACTGTTGCAACAGCTCCATTGGCTGCAGGTCTATATTCAGGCACAATTCAAAGTGCTGGTTTTGACTTATAAAGTCCTATATGGCTTGGGTCTATGTTATTGGAAGGCCTGTATATCCCTTTATGAGCCCATTAGAGTACTAAATTCATCCAGAGAGGCCCTTCTGTGTGTCACACAACCCTCTCAGATTCATTTGGTGTGGGAACAAGGGAAGGGTCTTCTTGGTGGCTGCTCACAGACTTTGGAATTTCATCTCCAGAGAGGCATTTTCAGCAGCAAGTAAAAACATTTTGTGCTGCCAGGCTTTTTCAAACTGATGAGAGTTGGGTACTGTGTGATTCAGATTTTAAGGTTTGTATAGCGTTGTTGCTTTTGGTACATTTTAGTATTTTAAATGTTTAATGTTTTTAACTTTATATATTTACACTTTTTAACACTTTTGTATTGTTTTTAAATTTGTTGTTTATAATTTACATGTATTGTTATATTGTTATATTATTATATTGTTATATGTATTGCTGTATTGTTGTGCTGTGCAATGACCTTTGGTCAAAAGCAATAAAATTTGATTTGATTAAAAATTTGTTGTTATCTGCCTTGAGTCCCAATATCAGGAGAAAGGTGGGATATAAAACAAACAAACAAACAAACAAACATTAGTTCTTTTTTCCATCAAGATCTTGAGGGATTTTTTGTTATACATGTGGAAAGTTAATATGTGGATCCCCCACCTTCTGTTGAATTCATTTTTTTATAGTGTAAACGACATTCCATTCTGTTAGACTGGAATGTAGTTTGTGATAAACAGATAGTTCAAGACAGAAGAAAAACAGAAACAATTATCATTTTAGTTCTCCCTACCACTTGCTATAAAGCAGCTAAATAATAACCACTTATTTTTCTATTGAGAAATGCCTTAATTTGTCTATTGGAAAATGCCTTATTGTAAGTTTATATAAATATTTAGTACAGGAAGCATAAATGCTTTCAATAGGAAAAAGTCTCTCTGTGTGTATGTGTGCATGTGTGTATAACCAACATGACGTTCCTTCCTATTTGTCAGTGTGGGCAGATCTAAATTTATAACATGTTTATTATGATAGTGATGTGAATATGAAGTTAGCATCTAGCATGTCCTTAAAATTACTGAATTATTTTTAAAAACATTTTCTAACTTGGAAGTGCGAATCTTTGCACAAGGTAATTCACATTGCAATATAAGCTCAATATTACATGGTAATTACTTCCTGAAGAAATATTCTGCAGCTAGGAATGGCCAGCAAGGAAGAACTCACAAGAGAAATCAAACCCAATCAGCTATCCCATTTATGACACTTACCAGTTACCTAATACCTAAAGCAGTGAATCTTTTATAGACAATGATGCCAAAAGTTAATTTTGGTCAAATATTTTAGTACTTTCCAACCTCCCATTTTTCTTTAGACCATCTTAAATTTAGATATGCAGGCATATATATCCAAATATAAGGCAATTTCCAACAATGGCACTTTTCAGTTAGGGATCTCTTTATGTATACATTCTAATGAAAAGTTTGCATCCATAAGTCAAGTCAAATCATGCAAATTCCTTTTTTTTTTTTTTTTGGGATTATGTCCCATTTTAAAAAAATATGGCCCTGAAACTTAATTTTTTTCCCCCCCCCCCTCCTTCTCCTGAATGATTTTAAACACCATTGCCTAATGAAGAAACTAGTGGAGCTTCAAAAGCCTGCATCATGGATTTTGTGCATTTTTGCCCAATAAGTGTAAAACTGTTTTATGGGTTTGAGATGATAGTCCAACATTCCTAGTCCAACATTCTACTTTAGCTTTCCCTGCTCCTTCCACTTTAGCAAGCATTGTTGTCTTTTCCAAAGTGTGGTGCCAACTCATGGTATGTCCAAAGCTGTAGAGATATGGTATCCATTTATTTCTTTATGTACCAAAAATTAGCAAAATGAAAATTATACCTTTAAAAGACAATATCATATGCACAATCTAAATTTACATAGGTCCATGTGTTAAAGTGAAAATTTGGTTAGATGTGATTTTTTAAAAGAAAATGTAAAAAGACTAAAATTTATAAGAAAACATGAGGCCTCTAATTTCTCCACCCATTGATCCTCATCCCACTCCTGTCATCTCTTCCATTCAGTTTCAGGGTTTTTAAGGGATGCAGGTGAACATCACAGCCCATTTCTGCAAAAAGGTAGGCATTTGGGAGAGCAGTGGTATCACCCCCCCCCCTTTAGAGTATCATTCAGTGCAGCCTGAACTCCCACCCATCTAGTGACACCCCTATAAATTGACATCCTGATCTATACATTAATCGAGGCTCTAGAGCTCATTCACAACTTAAGAAATTATAATGCTATGATTTCACTTTAACTGTCATTATTTTTCCCTATAGAATCCTGAGACTGGGAGTTTAGGAATTATCACCCACACTGTTCAAGTCCCTTGCAAAACTGAAAACCTGAGGATTCAATAGAATGGAAACCTGGCAGTTAAAAGTGGAATAACAGTGCTATAACTGTGTAGTATGATTGGGACCCAGGTCATATCATAATACCAGAATTATATGAATAAGCTGCTTGCAAGACATACTTCAATGCTTTGCTCAAAATTTTGTCATTGCCATCAACCAATGGTGTTTCGATAACCTCAAACCACCTTCTGTATCAAACCACATAATAGAATATACATAAACTACACATGCCATTTCTTACTACTTTTGTAACAGAAAAAGAAACAGAACATATAGTATCATTTGAAAAATCAGAAAGTGCGAAGTACCCGTTTTGTTATTCTTCATGTCTTGCTCATATGAATAATGTACTGTCCTTAAAACAGTTCCAAATGTTTAATCTGGCTTTTTTTGTTGTTTGTTGTTGAAAGAAAAAAGTTATGTCAAACTGAAATCAGAACACATCAAACTTCCTGAGTACTTTAGTGACAAAAAACACCCTGAGGATATTGTTTGGATCAAAGATAGGTAGCTCTGATCATTTACTTTACATAAAAATATTTCAATTTGATTTCATGTGTTCCAACATCGTACGTTTACATGCAAATGACACAAAATACCTTAAAATGCTGCAAATAGCCTTAAATGTGCATCTGCATTAACTTGAAACTTTGTACAGCCCATCTGGTACCAAACAGACAGTTTTAGTGGCTTAGGGTCTCAGGTATCATTAAATCACTCATGGATTAGGTCCTTGTGGGGCTGTAGTATGAAATGCCAAAAAATTAGGCATCCTCGATTTTATTCAGGCTCTGCCACATTTTCACCATAAAAAGCTTCTCTATAGAGAAGAGGCTC
This sequence comes from Sceloporus undulatus, assembly GCF_019175285.1. NCBI lineage: Eukaryota > Metazoa > Chordata > Lepidosauria > Squamata > Phrynosomatidae > Sceloporus > Sceloporus undulatus. Next base: position 45,795,522 of record NC_056523.1, on the reverse strand, counting down.
TGACGTGAATACTTTACTGTGGGGTCAGATTTCACAATTGCCCTATCTGAGAACAAATTTACTTTTTGTGCTAACACTCAAATAGAAGTATCATTCAGCAGATTGTTTTCCTTATGACTTTCATCATCCAAGTTGTCCGTATGGCTTAAATTTCCAATGTGAGTAGCAGAAATTACCGTCTCTTTAAGGAACTTTCTACTAAACTGAATCGAGAGTTCTTCCTGTTATTGCATGGTAGTTGTTTAATTAATTAGGTACAATTATTTATGTCCCACTTTAAACAGTATATACTTATATCTTGGTAACTGTACATGAGAAAGGATTAGAGGTCTTGGTAAATCACAAGCTAGACCTGGGTTAACAGTGAGATGTTGGGGCAAGAAAAAAAGCCAATGAAATTATAGACCATATCAACCAAAGCCAGATCAAATGAAATAATAGTGTCTCTGAGTTTTCCTTCGATCAGAATTCACATGGTGCACTTATTGGCACCACAGTTTAAAGATACTGCAAGCTGGAACATATCTGGAGGAGAATGACAAAGATGTAGCAAGACCCAAAGGAATGTTTAGATCTAGATTTGGAGAAGAGAAGAGAAGATGGAAATGGTAACAACAGACCTTCTCATATATTCAAAGGGATTTCTATGGGGGGGGGGGGGGAATCAGCAAGCCATGTTTTTTTTCTATGCAGGGTAATACCTAAACCGGTGGGATTCAAATACAAGAATATAAAAAAGTTTATTTATTATTTATTTATTTATTTTATATCCCAGCTTTCTCCTTATTTAGGAGCCAAAGTGGATTAAAAGCTTAGAAATAATTTCCTGATGATAAGAGTGTTCTTGGTGCAATTGAGCTACTTGGAAAGTTGTTGTTGACCAATGATGTGTGTGTTGTGTATCTTCAAGGTATTTATGACTATGGCAACCCTAAGGGGACTTTATCATGACAAGATTTGTTAAGGGGGAGAAGTTGCCTTTGCCTTCCTCTGAGACTGAGAGCATATGACTTGCTGTGAAGTCACCCAGTGGGTTTTCCAGGGCTGAGTGAGATTTAAACCTAGTCTCCAGAGTTCACAGTCCCACAGTCAAACCACTACACCATGCTGGCTAGAGGTTGTGGATTTAATTTGTATTTGTATCGTTTATTTTTACTGATGTATCCCGCCTCAATCCACAGTGAGAGGTGGAAAATATAAATAAAATTATTATTATTATTATTATTATTATATTATTATTATTATTCCTTGGCTATTGGATTCCTGCATTATCTCTGGGTGGACTGTCCACCTCATAATGCTTTTGAAAGAATTGCACAATCAGTGCTCTGGTTCAGAGACACCTGCCAGTTTTTGGATGCTCTTGCATACCTGTGGGAGGTGTCCTCTGATCCCTAGTGTAGCTGCGAGTAAACTATTAGCTCACATCCTCTGTCTGGACACAAAAGGCCTGTACAGACAGCCAAAATAAGCTGCTTCAAGTCACAGTGGAAGTATGTGTTTCAATGATGCATGTATCCTAAGTGTCCAGAAGTCGCCACCAAAGCCACGCTTCAGCCCTAAGGACTGGAGCATGCTTTGGTGTGGCTTCTGGGACTCTTAGGACATATGCATCATTGAAACACCATACTTCCACTGTGATTTGAAGCAGCTTTATTTTGGCTGTCTGTAACAGGCCAAAGGCAACCAGCCAGCTTCTCGGTATACATCCATGGTTAAAACAAAACAGTGGATTGAGATCCACCTTGGAGTGCTGGGCTGCCTTGGTGCATCTGGGAGGGAAGCATCAAGCAGTGAGCTAGAAGCAAATCCATCTCCTGGAACCTTTCATTTATTTGCAAAATCCAGAAAGGTAAAGAAGAAAGGTCCAGTTTTTTTAAATGAAAGGCTTCACCAATCATTCGCACTAGGGATGCAGTTCATACACAGACCCGGTAAAATAGGACATATCCAGCTTTCATATGTTGTTGTTGAATTCAATATGAATTGAAGACGAGAAGAAGAAAGAGAAGAAGACAGAAGAAGAGAAAGCGCGAAAAGAAGAAGCAAGCAAGGAAGAAGAAGACGACTAAAGTGGAAGGCTGTACTCAAAAGTCTCCATTGCAGAAAACTTGAAAGTCAGTTGTCTTAGATACTGGGTTCCCCCCTCCACATCCTCCCCTCCTCTCTACAAACTGCTAAGTTGGAGGAGGGGGAATGACAGAGAAGAGGCAAGAATTTTGTTGGTTTCTTGAATTGCTCTTAGTGCGTTTCCAAAAGCCATCTCTGCTTTCAATGACATCCTTTTGCTTGTCCTAGTTTTACTACTTGTACAACCACTTAGCACAAGGCATGTCCCTAGGGAGAGACCAATCACTGTCTATGAAAAATGGCATAAGGCAGTTGTTTCTTTTTTTAAAAAAAATTAGGCCATTTCTATTGCACATTTTTTTTGTCACCAGATGGAAGCTACAAGCTCACCTCTATGCTTAGACAACCCTGACATGTTTGTTCCATATGTTTTAAAGGTATTAAAACTGTTTTGAACTCTCTCTTTTTTTTATCCTGAGACTTTAGTCAATGGGAAAGGGAATAGCAATAAATGCTGAAGGATATATATACCCCCCCCACACACACACACCTATGATGTGTACAGTAATGGGAGTCGGTAATGGGCTGGATGAGGGAAAACCGACTCAGACTGAATCCAGAGAAAACGGAGGTACTTGTGATAGGTTCCCCTGGTCCAGGAATGGCGGTAGTTCCACCTGTCCTGAACAGGGTCACGCTCCCTGTGAAGGACTCTGTGCGCAGTCTGGGGGTGCTTCTTGACTCGTCGCTCCACCTTACAGCTCAGGTGGATGCGACGGTCAAGAGCACCTGTTATCAGCTTCGGCTTATTCGCCAGCTGTGCCCATACCTGGCCCAGAGAGACCTTGAAACGGTAGTACATGCTCTGGTAACCTCTTGATTGGATTTCTGCAACGCGCTCTACATGGGGCAACCCTTGTACCAAACCCGGAAGCTACAGATGGTACAGAATATGGCAGCCAGACTGGTCACTGGTACCTCCAGGGCCAGTCATATTACACCTGTACTTAAAGATCTACATTGGCTGCCCATTCGCTTCCGGGCACAATACAAGGTGTTGGTGATAACCTATAAAGCCCTACATGGCTTGGGCCCAGGATACCTGGAGGACCGCCTCTCCCCATACATTCCGCCCCGCACCCTCAGAACATCTGGGCAGCAACTTTTGAGGGTCCCAGGGGCTAGACTGGCCTCCACAACAAGGAGGTCATATACCATTGTCGCCCCGACCCTCTGGAATACGCTGCCCTTAGAGCTCCGCTCAGCCACCTCCCTGGCCCAGTTCAGGAGGGAGCTAAAAACCTTCCTGTTCCGGTTGGCATTCCCTGAATTAGATTCCAGCTAGTCTCTCCCTACCCTTTGACAGCGATGGCAGCTGGTTGTTGGGGTTTTAATGCTGATGATCTGTTTTACTGTTGATTTTAATATTGTTATTGATATATGTATCTGTATTTTATTGTATTATAGTCTGTTGTTCACTGCCCTGATCGTTGGAAGGGCGGTATATAAATAAAAACTTTATTATTTTATTATTATTATTTAAATCCCTATCAGCTAGACTTTTCTAATTTCAACCTTCATTATTATGAACTTGCATTATGTCCCCCAGCTGTCTGTTTCATAACATTTTATTTTTATTTTCTCATATGGATGACAACATTATTCAGACAATGTATCCCTTGAATAATTCACATACACACACAGAGAGAGAGAGAGAGAGATTTAATTTTCATAGTACTTATTTTGGGTGGTTAGATCTTGAAGAATTAATATGCTTTTACTATTTTGGTTTAGACTTCTTAGATACTACCATATTACTTGATGTGAAAAGTAACATTTCAGTATACTGAACCACTGTTTTTGATAGCACTGAATCTAAGTTCTTCTATTACTGTTAAGGTAAGTATTGTGTATCCATTTTCCAGGAAGCATACATAAGAGTGCACTGTAAGTCTTAGTCCTGTTCCAATATTTGTTTCTCTATACAAGCAGAAGGAGCAGAGGGCACAGACATCAGACCTGCCCCTTACATTTTGTCCTTCCTCTTGTTGGTAAAATACGATAATCATAGAATTGTAGAGTTGGAAGAGACCACAAGGGCCATCCAGCCCAACCCCCTGCCATGCAGGAAATCTAAATCAAAGCATCCCCTGACAGATGGCCATCCAGCCTCTGTTTAAAGACCTCTAAGGAAGGGGAATCCACCACACTCCAAGGAAGTGTGTTCCACTGTCGAACAGCCCTTACTGTCAGAAAGTTCTTCCTAATGTTGAGGTGAAATCTCTTTTCCTGGAGCTTGCATCCTAGTCTTCCTGCATCCTAGTCAGAAAACAAGCTTGCTCCCTCCTCAATATGACAGCCCTTTAAATATTTAAACAGGGCTATCATATCATATCTTAACCTTCTCTTCTCCAGGCTAAATATCCCCAGCTCCCTAAGCTGTTCCTCATAGGGCATGGTTTCTTTTCACTATTTTAGTCACCCTCCTTTGGGCATGCTCCAGTTTCTCAACATCCTTTTTAAATTGTGGTGCCCAGAACTGGACACAATATTCCAGGTGGGGCCTGACCAGAGCAGAATAGACTGGCACTATTACTTCCCTTGATCTAGACATTATAATTCTATTGATGCAGCCTAAAATTGCATTGGCCTTTTTAACTGCCACATCACACTGTTGACTCATGTTCAACTTGTGGTTTCCTTGGACTCCTAGATCCCTTTCACACATAGTCTCCTTAAGCCAAGTGTTCCCCCATCCTATATCTATGCATTTCATTTTTCTGCCCTACATGCAGTACCTTACATTTCTCCATGTTGGATTTCATTTTTTTACCTTTGGCCCAGCTTGCTAGTCTATTCAGGTCATTTTGAATTTTGATCCTGTCCTCTGGAGTGTTAGCTACTCCTCCTAATTTGGTGTCATTTGCAAATTTGATAAGTATGCTCCCAATTTTGTCATCCAAGTCATTGATGAAGACTTTGAAAAGCACTGGGCCCAGGACAGAGCCCTGTGGGACACCATTGGTCACTTCTCTCCAGGATGTAAAGGAGCCATTGTTTGGAAAGAAGAATAACCCATTACAGGTAGATTGACTCAGTCAAAGAAGTCATGGCCCTAAGTTTGGAAAACCTATGCTATTCCTATTCCCACTTGGGCCCTCCGTTCTGGTAGTCAAGATCTGCTGTCTTAGCCCAGGATTTCCTCTGCCCCATCCCGGATTCGCCCCTTTTCACTTGCTGCCCCTCACTCCTGGAACCTTCTTCCCCCACAAGCAAGAGCCATCACTTCTTTAACCAGCTTCACAACGGAGTTGAAAACCATCCTGTTCAGAGAAGCCTTCCCAGGCATTGCATAATTGTCGCTTACTATTTGATGTTCTTTTTGTGCCTGTTTATCAAACGATTTCCTGTATTGCTATGTACTGTATATGTATTATCCTACTTGAGAGTATGTATTTTTCTTGGAAGAAGATTAACCATCCATTATGAAGCCAAGCCCTCCCTCCAGTCCATCTGCCTTGGTCCAGGCCTTGGAGGTAGAGAGGAACTGCTGGACCTCTTACCCTTTCCCTCCACCACTCCCTTCTCCTTCTGTGTCATGTCTTTTTAGACTGTAAGCCTGAGGGCAGGGAACCGTCTAACTAAAAAGATTGTATGTACAGCGCTGTGTAAATTTACAGCGCTTCATAAATAAAGGTTAATAATAATAAATAATAATAATATGCATGGCTGTTAATAATAGGCACTCTTGAAGGCCTCTCTTTCTTTGGGTTGCCATATATCAAAGCTGGTGTGATGGCACATAAAAATAGCTTGATGCTACAATAGTTCTGAAAAGGAGTTGTAACCATGTTCAGCTGAGCATGATTACAGAGTTCTCCAAAATCAAAAACCTTAATACATCAGGGCTTCCAGTCATGCTGAATCCTATTCATATTATTTCTTGGAAAAACAGGGAAGTATTGCTTGTGGAGGAATACTGTCATTGTTGTTGTTATTGTGTGTATTTAGGTCATTTCTGACTTACAACACCCCTAAAGTCATGGCGTTGTTCAGAGGGAGTTTTGCCCTTGCCTTCCCCTGAAGCTGAGAGAGTGTTAGTCCAAGGTCACCCAGTGGATTTCCATGACTGAGCAGGAATTCAAACCTTGGTCTCCAGAATTGCAGTCCAATGTTTTTTGTTACTTCTATTTTAACTCATTTGTTGTATGCTATGTTTTAATTAAGATTCTGTTTCTAAACTGTATCTTATTATTTTCAGCCACCTGGAGTATCACTTTACTCAAAAACATTGGAGACACACAAACACAAAACAGAGATGGTGTGGAGAAAAAAGACCCCTATTCATCTGGCAATAAAGTGTAGGTAAAACTCTTTGGTATTACAAATCCAGGCTGTCATAACTGAGATGGCCCCCTCTCTATTAGAAATCTTCTGCATTTGGTGGTGTCAATTAGAGAAAGGTTTTTGTGGGGTTTTTGGGCTATGTGGCCATGTTCTAGCAGAGTTTCTTCCTGACGTTTCATCAGCATCTGTGGCTGGCATCTTCAGAGAATGTTTGCCTGGAAAGGACTTGGCTATATATATGTGACCTGGAAAGGCAAGAGTGATTTCCATGTTGTTGTTGCTAATGGCAGGTCTCAGGGTGTGAGGGTCTGCAAAAGAGTATTACTTTCTGCTTGATAGTGCTCATTGTCTGCTGGAAGAGTTCTCATTTGCATTTGTTGAGTCTTTATCTTGCTAGCTTTCAGGACTGGTAGCCAAACCTTGTTTACTTTAAGGGTTTCCCCTTTTCTGTTGAAATTGTCCAGGTGTTTGTGGATTTCAATGGCTTCCCTGTGCATCCTGACCTGGTAGTGGTTGGCATGGTCCAGAATTTCAGTGTTTTCAAACTGTATTTTATGCCCATGACGATTTCTGGCATGTTCTGCTACTGCTGATTTTTCTGGCTGACCCAGTCTGCAATGTCTCTCATGTTCCTTGATTCTTGTTTGCACACTGCGTTTGGTGGTCCCTATGTAGACTTGTCCACAGCTGCATGGTATGCGGCAAATTAGAGAAAACTCTACAAAGAAGATCTTAAGGTCTGGGTTGAAATGGAAGGGGGCAATCCTCAAGATAACCTGAGCCCAGGAATTTGAAAATTTGTTGTGTTTCTCAAAATTGCTCCTGAATTGTGTTGATGACCTTGTTATGAGGCTTTGTTTTTAATTCCATTTACATATTTATATGTTTTCGTTATTGTACACATTCCCTCAATGAATAAGGCATTTTATGTGAATTTTTCAACACACAGTTTTATCCATCCACATATTCAAATATGCATTGCACTTAGTGTTATACCCAAAATATTTCTTCTAGATATTAATTAGCTTCACAACTGTTTGAATTCCCAATGTGAGGTGTGTTTCTTCTTGCACTGAGCATTGGGCACTACTTTTGTGGCAACTGTCTTCTTCATCCAAGCCTGAGACAATGGCGTTGAACAACTAAATCTCCTATACCCCAGACCTTAAATGCATTCCCAGCTGCTTTCAAGGATGACAGCAAATAGCACTATGAAATAGGAATAATTTACATCATACACAGAATTTCTATTTGTGAGCCTTTTAAACACCACAAGCTTTCAACAGAAACCCACCTAGAGTAGGTGGTTCTGGGGGGGACAGGGGTGTTTTGTTTTTTGAATGGCAATTGGATCTGCAAAGCAATGCCAAACAGAATGCTACCTCTGAAGCACAGCTCACTAAGTTTTACCAGCACCTAATCATGGCACCCAGGGGATGCTTGATAATCAAATGATAGTATTTATGATGATTGCAGCTATTATTCTACTAAATAACAAGGCATGCAAATAGCCACAGGAATGTCAGGGTAGCATTTGCACCACCTGATTGTCAATCCTGTGCTTTGTAATTAAACAAAAGGTGATATTTTGTGTAAGGACAAGGAAATGATGAGGAACTATTTTCACTATGTGTGCCGTTTAACACTTGGTAATACTGCATGTTGAATGTCAGGCATACTGATTTGCTATTAAACCTCAAGAAACCTCACAGAAGGAATGTATTAGCATGCTAAGTTATATTATTAAAAACTATAATAGAGTTGGGTGAATGCCAACTAAACAAAAAAATGAAACAGGAGAAACTAGTACATTTCAAATTTTATATAAGATGTTTGTAATAGCAAATAGCACCACTGGTAGATTTTCTGGCTTCTTTCAGTCTCAGTGAAGGAGTGGCTACTGTTGAAAGTTCTGAGCTAAGTATTAGCCATAGTCAAAAGTTAGATCTCTCTCTCTCTCTCTCTCTCGTTTGACAAACGAAGTAGGTGGTAGGGAGCTCCAAGACTCTGCTACTTTTGCTGTTCACAATAGGATCCACACACTCTGGCTTCTTTGCTACACACACTAGCAGCTTTTCAAAAGCATTTTGACTCTAGTATAACTGCCATGCAGACATAGCAGCCCAGAAAAGTCTCTGCTATGGCTGAGCTGACTAATTGTTGCTTTCTAAAACACTGGCTTCCTTGAAGCAGAAGTAACTTGTGAACGGAGGATGGACCAAAGGTTAGTTTTGTCAGGCCACATAGCTCTAGAAACTGGTATCGCTTAGTCTCTATGGGATGAGCATATAAAGAAACATTTTCATTTAGTAAACCTTCCCAATGAAGACTGCTCTTTTTATCCATCAGGAACTTCAATGTGCAATGTATTAATCATATTGGATAAATGTCACTGGTTAAGGCTGAAACTGGAGATGCATTTATGACTGAAGAAATTAATTAGCTGTCATATGGATCTAAGCAGGTGATGAAGGCAGACAACCATTTTTTCACACTAAAATTGAAATTCCCTTTCTCATGAATATGCATGATTCCTCAGTCTCGTAAAAAATTGTCTGTCATAAGGCTCCTTATGGAGGATTTTAAAACGGCTAACAAGGAGTCATCTGCCTAGGGCTATGTCACAAATTATGCAGAGCAGACACCTGTTTGTCTACTTTTGACAGTCTGAAAAAGGTTTGATTATCTTTATAAAGTGAATTAGTGTTCTATTAGTTTCTTTTTGTATCTAATTGTTCCCTGAGGAAGAACACCTGGGGTGTGCCCCTGAAACTCTACATGTTTGTGCATCTAATTTAAAAGATTTTTTTCAGGGGGGGATGTTGGTGGGCTTGCTCCTACAATACCCTGGTCTTCACCTGAACAGTTTTATTGCTTCTTGCAAACCTACATAGACAGAGCATGAACTGGGAGGCTATTATGGCTAATTTGCACATCAGCTATCATTTCATAAAGGGCTTCATAAAGAAGTGACTTCTTTTGACAATTGGATCGTCATACAAAGGAACCATTGTGAATGGTTCAACCCCTCCCCTTGGAACTGTAATGAAAAATATGAAAATAAAATAGAAACCTACTGTGTAGAGATGCCAGCTCTAACTGAATCAGTTACAACACACACACACACACCAATGATTTTATTCCCAGCAGAGGCCTATTTTCTAAAAGAAGTAGTGAACATGAACTGGCTTCCACACTAAAAAGGTCTCTTCTGGGGTTAAAATGGGCCATGGGAAACAAAAACATGGTGACAATGCATTTTGGGCTACCACCACCATGATGATGATGATGATGAGGAGGAGGAGGAGGAGGAGGAGGAGGAAGAGGAGGAAGAGGAGGATGAGGAGGAGGCAGGAATGGGTGCTGGTGGGTGAAGCCATCCAAGGTCTCCTGGAGGCCTAAAGAACCTCCCTGACCTCCTTCAATTGCCCACCCAAGAGGTAAGGTGTTCTTATCATCAGTTATATTCTGTTGCAATGCCAAAGATTGAACCTCAGATCTTATGCATGCAACACATTCTTTTTATATGTATACATTTTTTAAAAAATGTTGTAGACATGACATCTGAGATATTGTTTTTATGTGAAAAGGGGGGTTTCTAACACGAGGAACTTATATTTATTTTTATATACTTTTTATTTTCTTAGAAAGGAGAAAGGATTTTTAATGACATAAGTGTATACAAATATCCAAGTGGGAGTACACTAAAGGAAAATAACTTTTTTATCTTTGCTATTCTAGGGAAAGCTAAATGATACTAGAGTCATGATTTATGTTTCATTTTCAAAATATTTAGTTAAAAGACTCTCTCTTAAAACAACAATAGCAATGTCTATAAAACACTAGCAGTCTCTCTGGTAGGGTGATCAAGAGTGTGTTCAAGCCTGAGGGATGTTTTCAGAGGAAGAGGCAAAAATTCTCTCATTTCTCTCACAGCCCTGTGATTCACCCACAAACAGCACCCTCTCCATCCTGGCAAGTTGCCTGATTTCGCTTTTTGATCCCTACCTAGAAGCTGCTCAGTGTCACATTTCCCTTGGCCAGCCAGGAGAGGTTCAGGAGCTGCTCACACAGATGGAGGAGTTGGTAAAGTTAGGGATCTACTTGACTTTGGCTGTGGAAATCCTCCTCCACCAGTTTGTTTTCCTCTGGGCAGCTGAGGCCTTAATGAGCTTTGTAAGTCTCCATTTCCAGCTACCAACACCACTACCATCAGATGTCTTGCATATTATCTGTGGCTTCTTCTGACTCTATCCAACCCTCATGTTCCTTCCCTCCCATTTGCTGGTGCTCATGCATCCCTTTTGTTCACCAGCAGATTCCTTTCCCTCACTTAGCTCCTAGTCCTGTTGACCCTTGCAGTAAGAGTGGACCAGCTAAAAAATAATCTCTCCTTATATGAACGCTTTGAAATTCAGTATTTTTACATTGAATCAGAGGCCTCATTCCCATTACAGTTTAAACCTGATCATGATTCAGTTCCATCTGGTTTAAACAAGCATGGTTCCCACTTAATCCAAGTAGCTGAAGTGATATGGAGGGCCGGGGGGGAGGGGCATGCTTTTGACCTGTTTAACCCAAGTCAAAAAGACACTGATTTTTCCCAGCTCTTTTGGACTGAATCTATTGATTTTGAAAAAAATTGATTCAGCCCAAGTGAGAACCATGTGGATTTGAATCCGCCCTGGCAGTCCCCTGGCCTCTCTGCCCTGGCCTTGCTTTCTTCACTCCTGCCTTGCCTTCTGTGCCCTGGCCTTGCCTTCTCTGCCCCGGCCTCTTGCCTCCGTCCATCCCGGCCTCTTTCCCAGTGCAAATGTAGTGTGAACTATGCTCAGAACTGAACTGAATCATAAATTTGGTTCAGAAACCGAATTAAAAGGTAAGTGGGAATTACCCCAGAAAAGCAACCAGCAAATGATAATATCAAGAATGATAAAAGCATATCCAAGATAGGGCCTGTCCAAATTGTTGCAAAAAAAGCAAAATCTCTTGCAGCAGAAAGCCTCACTTATTATTGAATGGCATTTTCTTGATGATGTTTTGTTTAATCCACACAGACCTTTTTATATGGCATGGAGGGGAAGGGGAAGGGGGGATGAAGGAAGTTGGCTAGGCAATTTGGCCAAGAAATATTCAGATTTCATAATGTTATAGACAACTGGCCATTCATACATGATCTTTGCTCACAATTGGCTCTGGTCACCTGGATGGGAAAGACTTATCTTTTTTAGCATAAAGACCATGCACTCCACCCCCCTTCAATCCAGTGAAGAGAAAGGAATGCCCTTTAATTGGAACAAGAATTTCATAAGTCCTTTTCAAAGGACAATGGTGTTCTTTTTTCTACAATGGATCCTGTAATAACAGCAACAACAGTCTCTATGTAAGAATAAAATGTTTCTGTTTATGCTTGGAATTGCCTCTGCATGTTCAAGACAATGCCATTTTTTTCTTTAAACGTGTGAAATCACAGCAGAGACCTATGCCTCTAGGTTCAAAGCTGAGTCCAAGAGTATCACCAAACTGTGAACCTGTCCCTTCAGGGGGAGTGTGACTCCATCTAACACAGCCTGGACGCCTATTCCCTGATCTGCCTTCTGCCTGACCAGGACCACCTCTGCCTTGTCTGGATTAAGTTTTAACTTGTTTGCCCTTATCCAGTACATTACTGATGGCAGACACTGATTTAGGACAGCTTCCTTGGACTGAGGTGGGAAGGAGTAGTAGAGTTCAGTGTCATCTGCATATTGATGACACCACATCCCAAAACTCTGGACAACCTCTCCCAGGAGTTTCATGTATATAGGTTAAATAGCATAGGGGACAGTATAGAATCCTGAGGAACCCCACAGGCAAATGGCCAGCGGGTCGAACAGGAGTCCCCCAGCACAATATTCTGAGTTCATCCCTCCAGGAAAGAGCAGAGCCTCCCAGGCCCATCCCTGAGAGGCAGCCCAGAACGATACCATGATCGATGGTATTGAAAACTGCTGAGAGGTCCAGGAGAATCAACAGGGACACACTTCCCCTGTCCAGTTTCCTGTGTAGGTCATCCATCAAGGCAACTAAGGCTGTCTCTGTTCCATATCCAGGTCTTAACCAGATTGAAATGGATCTAGATAATCTGTTTCATCCAGAAACCTCTGGACTTGGGAAGCCACCACATGCTGCAGTACCTTGCCCAAAAATGGTAAGTTGGACACTGGCCTATTGAATCCATTGCAGCAGGATTCAGAGATGGCTTTTTTTAACAAAGGTCTCACAACTGCCTCTTTTAAACATGTTGGGACTTTTCCTTGTTGAAGGGAGGCATTGACTACCTCCTTCACCCACTCAGCCAGTCCCCCTCTGGCCTGTTTAATCTGCCAGGAAGGGCAAGGATCTAAGACACATGTGGTGGCTTTCACCTCTCCAAGAATCCTGTCCACATCATCAGGCTGGACAAGTTGAAAAGTATCCATTAATGCTTGACAGACAGGTGCCAAGGTTGTATTCACTTACACTGCATCAACTACTGTATCTAAGTCGGTAGAGTGACTTTATCTGCAAAACTATCATGTTTGTCGTGTAAAAATACAATGGTAATAAAAATGGGAAGAATAGAAGAACATGGAGTACAATGACACCAATAAACTCCTAAATGTGTTTCTAACTGATCAACACAAAAACTTCCCAGCTTAAGGCATTAAACTCTTAAGACCATAGCAATAGCAAAATTATGCACCATAGATATCCAGGTTACAGGTGTTCGGATATTTCAATATGTTCTCAGCAGCAGGAGACTTTAGGTACCAAAGAGAAAATTGGGGTCATATTGTGAAAGATTGCCACCTGCAGAGGCCAAATGCAAAGGAAGACTGTGGCACAGTAAATAGGTCCTTTAGGACTAATTTTCAATTTCCCTTCCAGCAACGCAAGAACTATTTATCCAGGTGTTGCATTGATGTATCCTACCTAAATTTTCTTGTCTTAAAACATAACACCTGGCAGATGGCTTCGGAGTATTAGTTGTTAGGCTTTTTTATTTCACAAGCCTGAGATACACCGAGGGAAGGAAATACTATAAAGACAAGGCATGAATGCTTTAAGATTTTCTGAAGTTGAATAGTTATTCATTCTATTTCACAAGAATGAGTGATAGGTTTATTCCCATTGGCTTGACTGGGGAAGCTTTTGGGTGTTGTTTTTCACATTTCACAGGAATCTTTGAAAATTCCTTGCTCTTTTGGTGGTGCTTTCTTGTTGATACTATTTGTCATCATGTCATCTATGACATAGGACAACCCTATGAAAGGAAGACCTCATTCATAAGACAAGGAACAACATCAAGCTTTGTCAAAGACTAAAACTTTTAATAAATTATTTAAATCAAAGACAGGGAGATTTATATACATTAGGCTTCAATGATAAATTTAATACTAATTAATAGTTTTATGATGCTTGTATTTTTACATAACTATGCAATCATGAATTTATTTTAAATGTTAGATATTAACTTTAACAGAAAGTATAGAAAATTTGAAAGAGGCATTACATGGAGGATAAAATATTTTTTTTATTTGTAGGGGATCAGAAAATAGGTGACGAATTGGATAGCAAGTGCTGTTTAATGAAATTTATTTGTAAAATGTAAAATAATGAACTTGGTTTGTAAGATTTTATTACTGTATTCTAAGATATAGATATATATATATATATTTAAAAAAACAAAGAATGACATGCTTCCAGGGATCCTGGCTTATTTGATTCAATCAATCTACCTGTGCTATCACTGGTGCAAGCCAAAGACATGTTGCTGTCTGAAACAGAGCACTAAATGGTGCCATCTTCCAAGTTACAGCCGTGTTATGACCAAAAAGTATATATGATTTATTCAGAAAATAATCCATGGCTGCTTTTATATCCGTCTTTCTGAAATGATTCCCAGAGGACAAAGAAGAACTATGGCTGTTATAAGAAAATAAAATGCTGTCCATAATGGTACCTAAATTATAGCAGAAGTGTCCTGCTTCAACATGCTACAATCCTGTGGTGTGTTGAGGGGTGGGTGATTGCTTTACAATAACTTCTCAATGTGAAATCACATTACCAAATCAGTAACTTCTCAACGTGAAAGAAATTTTCTTCTGTTATGATTGCCTGAACCCACCCAAGCAATATACCCCTACAAGAAACATGGAAGCAGCACTGGTGGGACCTCGATAGCTGTTTTCTTAACTAGAACAGTTAACTAGAATAACAGGACTTTTCTTAACTAAAAAACCACACTCAGATCCCAATCAAAGTTGTTTCATAGTGGGCTTCATAAGGTTTTCTTTACATGGCAGGAAATAACACTCAGGAGGCTACTCAAGAGCAGTATCTTTACAACAAGAGTGTTCTCTATGCTGTTCATGGGCCCTTTGTGGCCCTCTGCTCATTTCTGTGGTTCCAGTGTATTCTGCCAGTGCTACAAAAGTCTGCCATAAAACGAGGCTGGAGAAGAATGAAAGGTATGATTTTACTGGAGACCAGAGCATATACATAACTTTGGTCCAAAACACAGTGCAGAAATAATCCAGTTTGACATTGCTTTAACTGCCCTGGCTTGGGAATTCTGGGAACTGTAATTTGCTGTGGTACCAGAGCGCTCTGACAGAGAAGGCTAAATGTTTCACCAAACCACAATTCCCAGAATTCCCTAACAT
The DNA here is from genome assembly GCF_019175285.1 of Sceloporus undulatus. Classification (NCBI taxonomy): domain Eukaryota; kingdom Metazoa; phylum Chordata; class Lepidosauria; order Squamata; family Phrynosomatidae; genus Sceloporus; species Sceloporus undulatus. The sequence goes on along the minus strand of NC_056523.1, from coordinate 45,780,418 downwards.
TGAGCCAGGTCAGTTAAAGCAGCCTCAAACTGGATTATTTCTGCACTGTATTTTGGACCTTTGTAATGGAGGTTCTTGCTGTGTTCCTCCAGGGTGGGTGGGTTGCAAACCCTGGAGAGATATTTACATCTGATTTCTAGCCAAGCAGAACTCAATAATTTCTCTCTGCCTCATCTGCAAACACACTTCACTGCTGATTTGCTTGGAATGGACAGGGAAAGTGTTGGGGCTGGCTGGCTTCTAGGTGGAGGCAGACCTCATTATGTATGAAGTCTAACATCAGAGAAGCATTAGTATAAATGGAACATAGACTTCAAATTCTGAATGAGATGCACTTGGAATACCTCCTCCCTCAATTCAGATTTAGTAGTTGAGTCACAGAAACAGAGGGAATGTGTGGCCTATGCACACATGACATATGCACAAGTAGCATCCCAAATTTTCCAAGGGCCATTCATTTCATTTCATTCTCAAAACCATATTCCTGTTGTTTCTCTCCTGCTTGATTTTTACCTAGATGCTCTCAACGTGGATTCCAGGACTTAGGTCATGGATCTGTAGACAGGTGTGCACATCCTTAATGCATAATGTTACTCCACGTCCTTTTTTGTTTGGTCTGTTTCTGTGAAATAGTTTATACCCACTAGTGTTGTTGTTAATTGTCCTTGAGCTTGCCTCAGTTCATGGCAAACCTGTGGATGAGATATCTCCAAGACTCCCTGTCCTCCACTGCTCTGCTCAAGTCCTGCAGACCTATGTTGGTGAGCCCCTTAATTGAGTCCAGCCATCTGATGTGCAGTCTTTCTTCTGCCTTCAACTTTTCCCAGCATTACCACTTTAATATTACATTTCAATCATTAGATTCACCTCACCAGGTTTCAATTATGCTTATTATGTCAAATTTCTTTGCTGTGCTGTGAGTTCAAGTTCATCCTGTTTATTTCCCATGCACTGTGCATTAGTACAGAGATAGCTAAGACATGGGCCATTCCACCATCTGCTTTTTAAAGATTCCCCCCCTCTCCACTGTTGGGTTCTTCCACCATTTGCCTTATTCTCTATATAACATTTGGTTTACTATCTCCAGCACTCGATGAACTCCTAGCCTCAAGTATAATGTTTTCCTGCCCCAGATTGTTGGGGGCAATTAGCTTACACTTTGTAAACCGCTTAGGGAGTGTTTAAGTGCACTGATAAGCAGTATAGAAATGTACTTGCTATTGCTGTTGCTATAACTCAGTTTAAAGCCGTCCTAATCAGGCTCTTAGCAAAATCATTCCTGCTAACTGTTATGAGGTGCAACCCATCCCTCGCCAGAAATTCAACTCTGTTAAACTGCATACCATGGTGCAGGAAGCCAAATAGTTCCTTGTGGCATAATCTGCAGATCCAGTTGTTCACTTCCACTATGTCTCCTTTTCTTTCTGGGTCATGTCTTTGCACTGGAATGACAGATGAAATAACTACCTGCTTCAGCTTCCTACCCTGTGCCTCATAATCCATTGTGATATTCTGACGGCTATGCCTGACAGTATCATTGGTTCTGACATGGACCAAAAGGAAAGAATAAGAGTCACTGGGCTTGACAAGTCCTGTCAACCTTTCTTTGACATTACAGATTTGTGGAGATTTTTGCCCCACAAATATTCATGTGTTTGCAGTATTAATTTATAATTGGTCCATTCAACCCAGACAGAGATATAATGTTCTCATAAAAGTGAGGAAAGGAGAAGGATTTCCAAGATCTTGGGAAAGCACATGAGAAACATTTAGGGGAAGGAAAGTAGAAGAATTAGCAGAATTTAGATCATAGCCAGGGAAATACTGTGATATACAGTAAGCACCAAAACCTAAGAAAGAGTACATCCAAAGAAGCCATTAAATATGAGAAATAGGAACGTTTCTGGACCCAGGAATGGATAAAGACCTAGCACATCAGTTTACTGGAGTTTTAAAATCCAACCTGAGTATTCACGAGAAATACTCTATTAATAATCAAGGATATGTCTCAACCAGATTTCATGCTGTTGAAAAGGTTGTGCTTTGGCTCAGTGTGATTCAGAATTGGCCCATGTTGACTGGGTTCCTAAATGCAAGATGAGATTTTAAAAATAGGAGGTTTGTGCCTTCCACTAATTATAATTAAGATTCAAAAATGTCTAAATGTTCTTTATTATATTTGGTTGAAATTTGTAGTGATATTAGCCCTTAGAAACATTAAAATCATGTGGGGCTGTCCTTCAATATGACTTGAAAGCTATGGAAATGTGTCATGTGCACAGTACGCCAGCATAATTGCTCACCATACAGGAGCTTATTGCATTTTTAAATAAGCCAACTCACCTCTTCTGTTTTAAAGTTGATTACAGCATACAGCTGAGTATTATCACACAGAAAATGCTTTTGATGCCACCCCATGGCTTCATCCCACATAAAAACCCAGCTAGAAGTCGCACTCAGATGGCCAATTTTCCAAGTCATCTGAATGTGGCTTCTAGCCGGGTTTTAGATGGAATGCATTCAGATGGTAGCATCGGCAGCATTTTCCTTGAGATAATACCCAACTGCATCCTGAAATAGACTTCAACATGGGGGGTAAATTTGCTTATTTAAAAATGCAATAAGCTCAACAGACAAAACATAACACCGGTCTTAAAGGAACCGCACTGGCAGCCAGTTCAATTTCAGTCTGAATTCAAGTTGTTGTTGTGATCTTCAAAATCCCAAACAACTTGGGATCTTGAAAGATGAATGAGCACCTTTCACTATATTTTGGCAACAAGTCAAGCCATGGCTTTTTATTACACATTTTGGGAACTAATTTACTTTTAAGTGTGTACTTGGCTTTAACCATTTAACCAAGTGCATTTTAGGCACTTTTAACTCTCAATATGTTTCAATAAATTATTTATTAATTTTAATTTGCACGTATTTAAATTGCTTAGATTGTTTTATCTACTTGCTGCCCTGAGATCTCATGATAAACGGTCTGGATTGAAAATACTGGAAAGAAAGAAAGAAAGAAAGAAAGAAAGAAAGGAGTTGTCTAGCCGTCTCACAGCTGTTTGTGTGTGAGAGACACACAAGTAAGGATTCACATCCTGAAGTTAATTTCCCTGTATTTCCTGTTCACTGTTATAAAAAGAACAGACAAGGTAAAGATGGTCCTAAGTAAGAAACCTACAAAGCTTCAGAAGGATAGTTACACCAGCTTATGCAGAAGGAAGAGGTCTTAAAATGTGAGTGAGGAGGAGTAATTCACTTTTTCCTCCCTCCCTATGGGATTTTAGAGTACTTTGTTCCGTTTGTGTTTCCAAGTACAAAAGCTGAAAAGATTCAGGATAGGTGCAAACACAGGAGCATTATGATACCTGAAAACCAGTAGAAGTCTTTTTAAAAAGTGAAGCACGGAGGTCATTTCAGGCTCCTATCCTTGCCCCACCATGTCCCATCTTAGAAGTTTAAAGTAGTTAAAGAGATTGACAGACATCAGAAATCAACCTTCCAAACCCTCCTAACTCAATAACTCTTTCAACCTCTCTTGCTTCCTTCTCTCCAGTGTCCTTTTCTACCCCAGAAAGAGGAAGTAAGGTGGCATAATGAGTTTTATCAAAGTCACCATATCTCCCCACAAGCACAGCAGTTGGAAAGCTACATACTTGTCGGTCACCCTACTTCCTCCTTCCTTTCATTTACCATAGGTATTTTCACAGAAATGAAACCTAAAAGAAGTTAGGTTTTTGAATGCTCCCCAACCTCCACTTTTCTTTCTGGAAATCTGAAATCCTAATGATATTCTAAGTGAGATCCACCACTGATTCTCATAACTGCCAAGGGAAATCATTTCCACCTCAGAAACGGGTCCAGAGTTGTCTAAAGAGTTCCTACTAATATGATGCCCACTCATTCTAGTAGTAGCAGTAGTAGTAAGTAGATATTATGAGGCAAAACTCTTAATTTCAAATGGCTGAATTAGCAGTGTTGATGCCAGAATGATGGGAGGAGTCATTGCATAAAGAGGTGGAAAGAGAATGCCCATTTTCCCAGTACTGACAGAGATTTGGCCTAGAGAGTGTATTTCTTTTTCAAGGAACTGATCCAACAAAATATCTGGTAGGCTTGCCAAAACTTAGAGAAGAGAAAGCAAAAAGTTGACACAGACACATGGAAAACAAGAGTGCTCAATAGCATTGCTCTATGCAACATCTTTCCCATGTGACAAGTCCCCTTATGGTGGGGATCAATAAGGATTTGTAAAATTAACCGACCTTTGAATAAGGGGACATCATTTTTATATAGCATCCAAGTCTCTCTTTCTCTCTCTAATCTGTGTGACTATGTGTGTACAGCTGGATATGATTTAGTGTGCTTATTTTGCCTCTTCAAACAAATGAATGCAGGGGAGATTTGTCTCATTTTTCACAGACACAAATGTGCCACTACATTGACTGACAGACAATCTTGGCATTTTATGGTATTCAGTGGCAGGCTTGAGTCCCTGTCAGAAAAATAGACTTACCCCACAAGACATACACACACGGAAACAGTACAGACACAGACATGTACACTACACTGTGTACAGAAGTAAATTTGGGCTCTGAACAATTTGAGGCAAACTAAATATGTGAACCCCTAAAAAGACAAAGGTGGGAATCATGCAGCCCTCCAGATGTTGCTTGACTGTTAACTCCCAGTAATCTCCACCCTTAACTATAGCGGCCCTGGCTGCTAGGATTTGCAGTCAAGCAACATCTGGAAGCCTGCATGATTCCTATTCCCATTTTAGAAGTATTCAAACTGATGAAGTTGTTATCGTGATTTCTCCCTAAAATATTAGCAATAATAGAATATACCTTCCACATATATCTGCCAGCCAAATTATGAATAGGAAGGACATTCAGGACTAATCATCCACAGTGTTGTTTTTTTTAAGAGAATTCCTATTGAGAAGGATAATACATCAACAAGAATGCTGCATAACTTTCTGATGGTATCCAGTCCACCAAAGGATTGAAGAGGAATTATTTTGCAGAGAAAAACAGGGAGCTTTTTGTACCAAAAACCTACTTTGCTTTGGCATGCGATTTCACACGTGCATGCACACACACACACACCCAAATATGTTTTTCTTTGCAAAATAATTAATGCACAACACTTCGGGATGTTCAGATATGTAGAAAACATCCTGGAAGAATATTCACTTTCTCCTGCACTGGGGAGAAAAGTACCTTGATTTTTTTTGTTAATTGTCTGCATGGGGCAAATAGCCCAGGATTTACATCCATATCCCAGATGTCCTGATAGCATCCAATAGACAACTTCAAACTTCAACTTCCCTTCTGATCTTTAAACAATGAGTATGAATATCTCTAAGCTTAAAAACTGTGTTAAGACAATGCACTTCCAAGTCAGATTTAGTTTCAATATGTTTAATCACAATAAAGCCTTTTGAAAACCTGTTGATCTACTGTTATATGCTTGTCATTGGGCCTATATTTTATTTCCAGCCATAGCTCCTCATATAGTAATGCTGAATAGGAACAATGTCTGTTTGAAAGAGCTGGTTGTAGACAAAATAAGTGGTTAGATAAAGCAGAGTAAAATCTCTGTGTCAGAGAGACAGCTAACAGTCCACAAAGAATCTGTGATTGGCTTGTGAGAGAGCCGACCTTCTTGGATTTGCTGGCTCCCTTGCCCTCTCTTTCCCCTCATTACATTTCATCAGTATGGACAAATGAGATAACAGCTCACAATAGGGCATGTGTAATGCAGGTGTTTTTTGTCAAGTGGGTCACAACTGACAGCTCAGTTTGACAATGGAGAGCAGCTCATAAATTCAGATGCTGTTGGCATGACAATGAAGGGGCTGGGAATAAGGCAGATATTTACTGCTGCTTCACACTGTCAGTGCTGGAAAAAAATATGACTCATGTTATTCTATGGTGTGGGAAAACACAGGCAATGGGGTTGCTTTTTTCCCCTTCTCCCTTGTACATTTTAGCAGCTTCAAAGTAGATGAAGATTGTCTTGGTGCCTGTGTCAAATATAATTCAAGATTAATATTCTAGTGTAAATATTAGCTTACTATTGCAATATCGTGTCATTTCATTTATGATCAAGGAGAGTGAGGGCCCCTTGCCCTTAGTCCTACAATAATGACAAGAAAATCTAGCAGCATAGCAGGATTTCTCCCACTGATGCCTGATCAAACTGAAAGCATATTCAGCAAGGAACACAGTCAGGGGCTGTACACACAATCCCTAAGGGACAGCACGACACCACCCATTTCCTAGCTGGATTGGGCCATGATAACCACATGCCGCAGCACTGAGCCAGCCTTTCCAGGCTGCCTTTCTCCTATAAAGGGACCCAAGGTAATTTATTTTGAGTATAGATGAATGCTAAGTGTACATACATATCAGAGTTACCATTTTAACTTGCAGCTCTCCAAAATTTCAGCTACATGCCAGTGGTAATACTGGATGGGGAAATTCTGGTAGTTTTAATTCAAAAAGATAACTTTTACAAGCTCTGCTACATACATAGGAGTGAGAAAAAAATGCAATTGGTTACAGTTTGGTCAGTACACACTCAGGATGACAAATCTCCCTATCCCACAAGTCTCCGCAACTCCAGCACACAAATGTACAAGACATCAAAGACTTCTTTTCTCTGTTCTGTTTTCCATAATTGGGACAAAAAAAAAAACATCTTGGTGTAGCTAATCATGGCATGCCCATGTTCACACAAAAAGCACAAAAGGACAGTGTTATTTAAACAACACACCCAATGCAAGGACTTGTTGACAGCCCATGAAACGTGGCAACATTTACATTTTCAAGAATTTTGGAGAATGTGAAAAATAAATGCAAAAATGTGCAGTCTCTTTCTGGTGCCCTCCTCCAAAAAGAACCCCCCACTGAACACCTGACCATCCACCATTTCACAGGAGGAGGAAAGAGAGGAAGGATGTAGGAAAGAGGTTTCTCAATGAGTGCTCATAGAATATGTCACAGAAGACTTGGGTGGACCCTCTCTGCTCCCTTTTCGCCTCATGCAAAGACCACTTTAAAAAAAGCAGGCTTAACTGTGTAAGGAGCCAGCATGGTATAGTGTTTGGAGCACTGGACTCTGGAGACCAGTGTTCTAACCCCCAGTCAGGCATGGAAATCAACTGGGTGTTTTTGGCCAAGTCATATGCTCTCATTTTCAGAGGAAGACAACAGCAAACCCCCTCTGAAAAAATCCTTCCAAGAAAACTCTGTGATAGGTTTGCCTTAAAATTGCCATAAGTCAGAAATGACTTGAAAGCAAACAACAACACAACTGCAATTGGTTGTACAGAGAGGTTTTCAATGGGGTGTGCCATATAATCTGCCCTGTAGGCTCAGGTCCTCTGGTGGACATTGACTCCAGTCAGTCATGACTAGGCTGGTAACTGTCAGCCAAAGAGATTTTCTTCAGCAGCCCCTAGACTGTGGAATGACCCTCTTGAAGAGATTCAACAGCTGAATATGGTGTCTGCATTTAAAAGGGCTTTAAAACCAGGCTGATCCCAATGATTGTGAATTTTAAATGATAAATTTTAAATGTGGATTTGTTTAATAAGTGTACATCTTCTTTGTCCTTTTAAAATTGATATGTGTTTTAACTGATGTCTTTTTAACTGATGTTATTTGTCTGTTTATTGTTGTTGTTCCCTGCTCAATCTGTAGGGAGAGGCAGTTTAGATAATATTATTATTATTATTATTATTATTATTATAATTATTATAATATTGAGGAGGAGAAGGGCAGAATACCCATATTTTGCTTCTCCAGGCAGTTAAACCTCTGCCAAAACTGTAATAAAGGCTTGGGGGGGAGTTTTACACACACACACACACACCACACACAAGAGGGGGGTTTGTTTTGGGGTTTTTTGCGTCATTGAAATAAGATTTCCTGTGAGGGAAGGATCCTCCTGGATACAAGTTCCATCCATCATTTCTCTGGCAGCATTTTGACTCTAAATCTCATTAACTAAATTGTTTCACCCATCTAAGCTATGTTGCTGCTAATGCATCAAATGAAATTGTAATTATGGACTGTGTTCCATCTAGAGTAATTCACAAACTGAAATAAACCTGCATTTTCGCATAAAGGATGATTGTTTTCTGAGGCAAGCTAATGGACATCCATTATGAAGCACAACTGAGGTTCAGTAATTTCATAACACAAGATATTTTAGATGCTCACTCAAAGGAAGTTTGAATAGAAGGCATTGATCAGCTTGGATTTTGCACCCAGGCTTAGTCATTCTAAGATGTCAATACTTCTGAGATGTGAAAAACAAACTGCATTTTTAGAACTATCTACTGTATAGGGTGCAGGAGATTCATGTCCAAAGCTGCTCTCACAAAAGGCATACCAGTCTCTCCCCTTCAGTTCCAAAACATTTATATTTCATTCACTCACTCACTCATTAGAAGAGATAATAAGCAGTGTCCTTTTGAAATTGCAACAATGCATTAATAATATCCCAAGATAATAGACAAGTTGCCTCCATTTCTCTTTCAGGCACTGTGCTTTTTTGCAATTGTGTTTCTGGAATAATACCACATTAAAAAACAAGTTAGAATGTAATCTTAGTATGTTTAGGATCCAGCAGGAGCACCTTGCTGCAATGTAAAGTGAGGCATAACAGATGTATGGCACTGGGTTCCTTCCCATAAAACTCACTATCTTAACTAGCTCTACATTCCTTCTATTGTGCACTAATCAGGAATAGTTTACTTTGCATTTTGCAATGACTAGAAAAGAGAAGAGTACTGAGAAAATCAGAATTCATCATCTTCATCTATCTAGCAGGAAGCAAGTTAAATATTATGTAAGGAATTGCTTTCTTCCCTATTCCATGTTTTTGCTCCATGTTGTGGAGCTGAGAATTTTAATACTCTGATTTAGGTAGAAATTTTAAATTACATGTGGTCTACATTATGCTTACAGTTCCCAATCTGTTTTAGTATGCTTGGGATGAGAAATGTTTTGGATTTTGACATACCTGTATTTCCACATAGGTACATAATGAGATATCTTGGAGATGTGATCCAAGTCTAAGCAAAAAATTCATATATGTTTCATATACATCTTAAACACATGGCCTGAAGGTAATTGTGTATAATATTTTAATAGTTTTGTGCATGAAACAAAGTTTGTGTACACTGAACCATCAGAAAGTAAAGGTGTCACTATCTCAGCTCTCCTTTAAAAAAGCATTGGTTTTGGGAGTATTTTATATTTTGGAATGTCAGATAATTGAGACTCAACATGTATTGTGTTTTTAGCAGAAACTTTTTCAATCATACTTGCACCCCAGTCATGGGGAAAGAGGGGGAATATAACCAAACATAAATAAATAATTTGGTTGTACATTTGGTTATTCATTTGGCTTTTCAATGTTATCATTTGACATAGAGTCGTATAACACAATCAGTGCATAACTCCACATGCAAAGATTTATGCCAGGGGTCGGCAACCTGCGGTCCGCGGGCCGGATGCGGCCCGCCAAGGCCTTCCTGCCGGCCCCTGCGCAGTCCTGCCGCCGATTTCCGCCGATTTCCTCCGTTTTCACGCTGCTCCAGCCGCCATTTTGAAAAACAAAATGTCGGCGCCCATTAGGAGGCCTGTTGCAGCCCCTCAAGCACTCCAACAGGGCTCCAGGGGCTGCAGCAGGCCTGCATCAGGCTCCACCTTGCCCTCTGCCCTCCTCCTCCTTATGAATAGAAGAGCAGGGAAAGGAGGAGGAGGAAGGAGGAGAAGCCAGCCGGCCACAAGAGCAAGCCAGAGAGAGGTTGGTTGCTTCCTTAGGGGAGGGGGGTTAGCCTTCTATTCTGAATTGCATTTTAGTAGTTATTATTATTTATTTATTTCCCTTGGTGGTTTCATTGCAAAAACTCCTTTCCGCTCCTTGTGCTTCTCTGGGTTGAGACAGTGGAGCATGCTTTTTCCCTTCTATTCTGAATTGCATTTTAGTAGTTTCCATGCTAGTAACCGTTATTATTATTATTATTATTACTCCGGGGGCGGAGCATGCGGCCCCGCCCCTGGAGGGTGGAAGCTCCACCCCCAGCATGTGGCCCCACCCCCGGAGGGTGGAAGCTCCACCCCCAGCACGTGGCCCCGCCCCGGAGGGTGGAAGCTCCTCTCCACTGTTTCGGCCCCCCAGTTGTCCGAGGGACAGCAACCCGGCCCCCGGCTCAAAAAGGTTGCCTACCCCTGATTTATGCTACGCAATTGTTATCTACATTGTCAGCCTTTGTTGTTGTTTTGTGCCTTTAAATCATTTCCAACTTATGGCGACCCTATCTAGGGGTTTTCTTGACAAGTTTATTCAGAGGAGGTTTGCTATTGCCTTCCTCTGAGGCTGAGAGTGTGTGACTCACCCAAGGTCACCCAGTGGGTTTACATGGTTGAGCTGGGTTTTGAACCCTGATCTCCGGATTCACAGTCCAGCGCTTCGACACCGTCACACTCCCCAGCCTGTCAGCTTCTCTTTCTCTCTCTGGAACTGCAATATTATTGTAACCGTAATATTATTGTAACATTATATAGTTGGAACATTTTACTGTAACACAGAATACATGAAAATCACTCCTCCAGAGATCCAGAGAAAGCCAGTGCTTGCCAAGGAAGGGCACCATCAAATAAACCAAGAGCCAGATATGGAGGGAAAAAGGCCACATCTTTATTGACAAACAGCAAACAATGTAGGGTTGGCCCAAAACATGAGGTCAGGATCTAAAATATCGAACAACGCCCCCCTCCCCCGGTTGTTCTATGAACTGAAATGCCTGGTCATGGCCAGGCCTTGGGATGACCTAGGGGCTAAGGAACACCATCTTGCAGCCATGCTACCATCCAATTGCATGCTTCACTGGGAGATGCTATCACGAGGTGGCCCCCACAATGACCGCAATGTACGCCCTCAGCATACCCGGGTCCCAAAGGACTCCCAAACCAGTGCTCTGTAGCCCTGGAAACCATGCCCATCAGATCCATGATCTATGCTGCCGCCACAAAAAGCAGTTCCAAGCAGGAACACTTTCCAACAACCCTAACCAAAAAAACCTAAAGTTCGGCTCCAAAGTCCAAGCGTGGGCGAACATAACCGGCATAGGCTCTAGACTTCCACCTGCCCAGCTTATTTATTGACTCGACCAACATCTCAGCCTGTGACGCTGAAGTAGCCATTCCAATCTGAAAAGAGTGTCCACTGTATTTTTCCAGAGGGAGTCCACAACGTCGTTATGTCAAACGTAACACTGACACAAACTGGAACCTTGTCAGCAGAGATCCATTGGCATGGATAAAGAGTGAGCCATCTATGGGGGGGTGAACGGCCAAAAAGTTGTGAATAGTTCACACTGGGCATACGTGAGAGCCTCTGAGCTGCCTCAGGATAATGGTTCAACCACAGCCAAGCTGATTGCACTTGGACTTGCGAACTGCTAAAGAAACAGCATGTTTAATAAAAGACACATCTCTAAACTGCAGAAACCATTGAGACACATCTCTTTGGGAGGATGAAACCAACTCTCCCACCCTAAAGGCTCCAAAGAAAGCAATAATGAACCTTATATAAAAACCTTCAAATTCAGAGGAGCACACCATTGGGAGTTGATCAGCAATAGAAGGAAGCACCTGAAAAGAAACTGGATGCCTGGCATCTGCAGCAATCCCCTGGGATCTTTCCATCCTTCAAGAGACTTTTCAACAAGGAAAGAAGAACATGGATCTGACACACACACACCCCCCCCCGCTTTTGAAAAGAAAGTAATGCTCGCCAAATGAACCGACATGGTTCTAGGGGCAATACCAGAGTGTTTAAGCCATACTAAAAACTAGAGAACCATATTAGAATCAATAGGCCAATGTGGAGAGATGGCTGAGGTACCAAAAAATTCAAATAGTTTTGAGATGGCCCTCTTGTAAGTTCTGAGACTAGAATGGGCCAACAAAGACATGCCACCCAGAGGTCTTCTGGAAAAGGGGTAGGCGATGGGTCATCCTCGGGTGCTAACAGTAGAAACCTGACTTCCTGAAAACAAGAAAGAGCATCTGCCACATTATTTTGGAGGCCAGGCATGAAACAAGCTGTGAAAAAAAATATTGTTATGCAAACAACACAAAACAAAGCGGCGTACAAAAAACATAACCCTCTCAGAATTGGAGGACTGGTGATTAATAACATTGACAACTGCTTGGTTATCACTCAAGAAACAAAAATGCTTGTTGGCAAAATCATAGCACCAAATGTGGACAGCAGCTACAATGGGAAAAAGCTCAAGGAAAGTGAGGTCACGCAGAACATTTCCCTGAGCCCAACTGGAAGGCCACGTCTGTGCACACCAGTGCCCCTGGAAATAAATGCCAAAACCGATGCTACCAGCTGCATCAGAATGGACTTGTAAGCCATCGCCCAGCTGCCAAGAACATTGTCAGACAGAAACCCCATTGAAATCATTGGGGAACCCCAGCCACACCTTGAGGTCTTATCTGATGCCCTTGTTAATCTGGATATGATGATGGGGCATGTGAAGACCAGCTGTGGCTTTGGCCAACCTAGAGCAGAAAGCCTTTCCTGGTGAAACAACTCTGCATGCAAAGTTGAGGTGACCAAGGAGGGACTGGATATGTTTCAGAGTAGTCTTGGGAGCCTCCATGGTGTCTTCAAGAGGGTCCGGGGGGCATTAAGTTTGTCAGGGGGGAGGCATGAGACTCCAGTGACAGAATCTAGCTTAATGCACAGATAAACAAGGGATGTGGCAGGTCCTTCAGTTTTTTCCCTAGTGAGGGGGAAACTCAATTCACAGGCCAAGGTGGCAAAGGTGGCCAAGAGTGAACATCCCTCCATCTGGGCCTTTCAAATAGACAAAAAAAAAAAATCATCTAGGTAGTGTGTAACAAGAGGGGAAGAGGTGTACCTCTTAACTCCCATTCAAGGAAGGAACTAAATGTTTCAAACGCTGCACAACTCACCGAGCAGTCCATAGGCATGGCCTTATCTAAATACCAGTTACCTTTGAACCTAAAGCCTATGAGACGGAAATCCTCCGGGTGGATGGGCAGCAGTTGGAATGCTGACTGGATGTCACATTTTGCCATGAGAGCCCCTCGCCCACAGGAGCACACCAGGAGAACTGCTTGATTGAATGATGCATAGTGAACAGAACAAAGCTCCAGAGGAATGGCATCATTAACCAAAGCCCCAGGAGGGTGAGAGAGGTGGTGAATTAAACGGAATTCACCCGGGGCTTTTTTGGGCATGACCCCAAGTGGGGACGCATGGAGGTTAGCTAAAGGTGGGGAAGCAAAAGGACCTTCAATATGACCAGCGTTGATCTCCTTGGAAATCTTGTCCCGGAGGACATCTGGCATGTCCCTAGCCGACCTAAGGTTACAAGACTCCAAGGAGAGGAGGAAGCCTGCAGCTGGGATGCAGAAGCCAGAGGAAAAACCTTCAGCAAGTAAGGAGGCAGGCAGCTTCCTTAATGGGGTAGGCCTTAAGGAGGGGAAAGAGGGCATGAGGGCGAACAGGTGAATGAGCCAGCAGGAAAAAGGGAAGGGGAGAAGCAGCAGAACTGTTTTGGGGCCCCTGGACCCCCAGCATCGGAGGTGGAGGCTTCATCTTCCTGCCGGTAGCTGCATGAGCAGGGTGCCCTTGCCAAAAGGGCTGCTGAGGAGGCAGGGAACAGGAACAGGAAATCTTAGCATGGGGACCACTGCACAACTCGCAGCAGTGCTCATACTTGCAGTGGGCATGAGCACATTTTCCTGTATTGACCTCCCAGCAGACCAATCTGTGGGAATCCTTCTTGGAGGAACCTTTTTGAGGGCCCCGTGGCTTGGCCATAAGCAGCCAAATCTCATTGTGGAGAAGATCCCAGAGTTCATGGGAGTTCTGAGAAGCATGTTGTCGGAAAGCTGCATCATGTGCAATAGCCGCAGCTTTGCCCGCAAAGGCTTTAGCCCGGAGAACGTTGAGCAAATGGCTGTCGAAATGCCAGGCCAATTCAGGGAAGGCCATGGAGACCACAGCCCTGAAGATGGTGAAGCCCTCCAGCCAGTTAGCAAAAGTGTGCTCAGCAGGAGAGGCTTTGTGCTCCTTAGAAGTCTTTTTGGAGGAGGTGACAGCTACCGCCTCCTGACCTTTGGGCTGTATCAAAGAGAAAACATTGACATAACAGCCTCTAAGAATAAGCTTTTGCACTTTCTTGGAGAGATGAGAGCCAGGGGGGGCTCTCACCAGGAGCAGACACCAGGATGTCCGCAGCTTGAGGATTGTAAACCATACCCCTTGTAAACCAGGATGCCAAGAGCGCCACTTAATAGCCCACCGAGGCAGGCCAGGAACAAGAGCATGGTCTACCCATAAACCATCCCTGCCACAAGGAATAGCAGGGGATGTACCACCTGCAACAGCTAGTTGAGCCGACCATTCAGCACAAGCCTTGCAACATCTTTTCTTAGCCTTGAGCTTCTTTTTGAGGCTCTTGTGTTTAGAAGCTGTTGTACTGCTGCCTCAGGGGCATCTTTATCTGAGCTAGAGAATGATGAGGAAGAACTGGAACTACTAGAACTGGAAGACACAGGGGCCCTCTGGGGATGAACACTCAAGGAAGGGAGCTGCTGAGTAGCAAGCAGTTGGTTAGGAGCTGTAGCCTTGGCAATAAGCTCAGCGATAGAATGTAAGAGATCAGCAACAGTGGACACAGATAATATCAGGGTGGCTTGAGGAGGATCAGCACATGGAATGTCATTAGACTGTTGGGGCTTGACTCCAGGGGCCAAATCGACCCAAGACCTTCTAGGCTGTCCGGACTGACCCCTAGTAGCAGGTCGAGAAGGAACGCCTTGCTGGCGTGGAGGCTTGGGAGGTATGATAATAGGCATAGTCCCTCAGTAAAATTGGAAGAACCCACAAAGGAGGAAAAGGTGGGGAGAACAGCAGAAAAAGGCCCCAATCCACAAGTAAAAAAATTCACAAAGGAGGGATCAACGAGTGACAAGAGGACCGAGCCCTTAGAAAAGAAGGGCACTCACCAGCAAGTGGGGGGTGGAGCCAAAATTTTCCCCACAGCCAAAAGGGGGGGCTGCAAGGTGCCTCCTCCAAAGGAGACCAAGAGAGTGTGCCTTGCTAGGCAAAAAATGGCAGCTATGATGCTCAGCAGGCCCAGCAGGCGAGAGCATTGTCAGGGCACCTCACTCCACACCAGTAGAGGCACTAGGGGTGGAATTAAGTTCAACCTCCACGAGCTCAACCCAGGCCTAGGCAGGCAGCCAGGGGAGACTCATGAGGGAACTCTCCTGCTCGGCCCTGACATGCTCAGAGCCAAGCTAACAATGGTGCCAACTCCCTGGCCATGTGGCCTTAAATAGGCCCATCTGGGGAGAGAAGGAGCCAGGAGAAAGTAGCCCTGCCCCCAGGCAGCTGACCAATCGGCTGCCTGGAGGACCGACAGCCACCATAGAGAGGTCCTCCCGCTGCCCAGAGAATCCTGTCTGGGAGCAGAAGTCCCTCCCCATGTCTCCCAGCAACCAATAGGAGGCCCACTCACATCCAGCAAGGAATGCTGGGAATCTGAGCGGGCCCGCATAGGGCAGATGGAGCAGCCTCCCGGTGGCAACCGAGCTTGCCTGGTGAGCCTGGCAACCGTTCTTTACTGAAGGTGTTTGTTTTTAAATCCAGGTTCAATGAACATTCAAAGAAAGTGTGCTCAGTATTAAGGGAGTCTTTCTCCACACCACATTTCATAGCAACTGCATGTCAATATCAACCCCAACTGTTTGCAGGAGAATACTTCAGTACATGGCTAAGAGATGGACTTATTTTCTTTCAAACATGTCCTTGCTCACTTTCAAATCAGATTGAATTTGTTCCTTGTAACTTCACACAGTAGCTTTCTTCTAGGCTGGCTCCACTGACAATGCAGCTCACCTCCCAACAGAGACAGGGTGAAGTGTGAGCCACTGATTGCAAAGAATAATTTTTTAAAGGGCCAGGCCCTCTAATTCTTATCCCAAGTCATTATCAGTTTTCATTTTCTACAACTGAAGGAAGCTAATGAATCATATTGATTTAACAAGGACTCATGTAGCAACTCATTTGATCTTTTAACTTAAAGCTGTCATGTTCCACTCAGGTAGGGTAATGCTAGTGATAGCATTAAAAGCCTCCATTCTTCCACTATTTGCAACACCATTGTGTGTACATTCCTAAGCCTGCCTTTTCGTCCCTGTCTGTTTTATTTCTTCATGGAAAGCAGATCCCTGAAAGCTGTGGCTTCTAAGGCTTTAGTCTTTGCTTACAGTTTACATGGAAGTAACTTTACTGACTTTGCTTTGAATGAGACCCACTTTGTACTGTACATGTTGCACCCAGGTGGAAAATATTCACTAACCCCAGCTGAGAATTGCTCATTTTTTAAAATTGCAAAATCCATTGCTGTAGAGTCCTGATGTTTCCCTGGTCAGCACAGCCATTAGTGCATGTACCATTCACCCTTGATTTAAGACACAAGCAATTTGTAGTGAGCTATCCACATCCAAGGAGAATAAATAACACAAGTACTGGAATCCAGTATCACACAGATATGCCCTCGTAGCTACATCTCCCAATGCTATTTGCCAAAACATACTTTGTAAACAGTGATGCCTTGTCCTATCTGGACTTATAGAAACATAGATTCCTAGAGCTGACCCCAAGTGCCATCAAATCTAACCCATGCAGGAATACACAATCAAAGCACCCCCAACAGATGGTCATCCAGTGTCTGTTTAAAAATCTCCAAAGAAGACTTCACCATATTCTGATTCTGAGGTAGCATATTCCTCTATCAAAAAGCATCAGTCAGTCTTCTTTAATGTTTAGGTGTAGTTTGAATCTGTTGCTCTATCTCCTTGTCTCTGGAGCAGCAGAAAACAAAACTCCATCCTCAATATGATATCCCTTTAAATATTTAAATAAGGCTATCATGTCTCCACTTAATCTTTTCTTATCCAGGCTAAATATACGAGCTCTCTTAGTCTCTCTTCATAAGACATGGTGTCCTTCACCATTTTGGTCACCCTCCTCTGGACACATGCTTGTCAACATCCTTCCTGAACTTTGCTACCACAGTATTGGTACTGGACACAGTATTGCAGGTGAGGCCTAACCAAAACAGAATAGAGTAGTACTATTACTTCCCTTGATCTAGACACTATACTTCTATTGGTGCAGCTTAGAATTGCATTGGCTTTTTTAGCTGCCACATCACAATGGTGACTCATCCCTGTGGATCCCCCTGTTCCCAAGCACATGAACATGTCGATAGGGGGTTAATTGCTTAAAAGGTGGCTTTTGTTTGTTGTTTCTGTGTGTTTTCAACTACTTCTAGTTTAGTGTGAGAAAAGTTTGGGCTTCTCATTTGCAGTGGTTGTGGGTCTTCTTTGCTGAAAGTTCCCATAGGGTGGTGCTGGGGGACTGTTGTTCAGCCTTTTGGTAATTAGCATGTGGGGTCCCACAGGGGTCAGTATTTGTCTGGATGCAATAAAGTACTGGATGCAAGTGAACAGACTGATGGTTAATCCACACAAGACTGCATTTTGGCATCTATGTATTTTAGAAACTGTATAGCACTGTTCCTGGAAAAGCTACACTTGCTCCCAATTTGCTTCTGAGCTAAATTCAAGGTGCTAATGTTGGCCTACATGACTTGGGGCCAATATCTGAAATACTGCCTCCTCCCATATGAACCTGCCATAAATTTGGGATCTTCAGAGGAGGCTCTGTTGCATGTCCCAACATTTCATGAAGTTAGGTTGGTGGATGCATGTAACAGGGCTTTCTCTGTAGCAGCCCTTTACTATAGAACTACCTGACCAAGAGAGGCCCGGTACAGACAGGCCTCATAGCACATCTTGATGATGTGCTAGGGTTGCCTAAGGGTGTCGCTTACAGACTCTCTGCAACCCTAGCACGTCTTCCGTACGTCAAAATGGTGGCACCCTGTACAGATGGGTGCCGCCATTTTGACGTGACGGACGCCTAGCGTCCACACGTCACAGCGCCATAATGACATTGCAAGTGCGCCATTGGTGCACTGCAGTGTCATGGTGCCACAAAAGAACCTGCTTTTTGCAGGTTCTTTTTGCTCAGCAAGGAAGCCGTGCAATTTGTCCACTGTGGCTTCCTCACGGAGCATACCAGGGCACCGGAAGACCGCCCCTTTTTGGCAGTCTGAACTGGGCCAAAGTTAAGCTGGCCCCATCTCTTTTAAGCTTCCAGTGGGTAGTGCTTTTCTGCATTGCATTCAGTGTTTGAAATTGCTGTTTTAACTGTTTTGAAACTGGATTCTGGAATTATTTTAAGACTGTCTTTAGGAGTTTTGTGGGCTGGGTGGCATTACAGAAATAATTTAATTAGTTAGTCAGTTAGTTCTGGGCTAGCACATACCAGCCACAGGACAATGGGCAAAGTCCCTCTTTTCCACAGTGCCACCTTCTCTCAGAAGATGGTCAGGTAGAAGAAGAAGGGAAGGAAGGGGGAGAAAAGGGGAAGGGAGCAAGCCAGCTTGGAAACAGACATAGGCCTGTTACAGACTGCCAAAATAAAGCTGCTTCGGGTCTCTTTGGAGGCATGCTGTTTAAATGATGCATGCATCCTAAGAATCCGGAAGCTGCACCAAAGCTGCCCTCCGTGCTTAGGAAACGAGGTTGGCTTTGGCGCGACCTCCGGACTCTTAGGACCCATGCATCATTTAAATAGCATACCTCCCAAAGAGACCCAAAGCAGCTTTATTTTGGCAGTCTGTAACAGGCCATAGACTTGAATGCTTTGATGCTACTGCACTTTCCACTTTATCCCCCTCTCCCCCAATTGAGGAAAGCACAAGAGGAGCCAAACAAGCTTATGAACTTGCATTCATCTCTTGCAGTGCAAGTCAGAACAAAGAGTGGCAAAACCATGTCAGAAACAGAGAGAAATAAGCAGATTCTTATACCAGTGTATAAAACAATGAACAAAAAGCTGAATATGAACAGCAGTTGAATCAATTCCAGCAGACATTTGAATTATTAAAAATGTAAGCCTGAAGAAATAACTAAATCTTCACCAGGCAACAAAAGCATATAAGAATCTTCACTAGGTGAGTCTCCCTAGGGAGGACATTCAACAAATGAATAAGGCAGGATTGTTAACAGACATTGTTTTAGCTTGCTTTCAAAATCTCTTCTAATTGCTTTATTCAAATGTTACAGCTTCCTAGTACATGGAAAAAATGTAAATTCTAATTAGAGCAATTACCTTGGCATTTTATTCAACAAGTATTCTGCTTGCCTGTTCTTTTTCTGTTTCATTAAACAACTGCTTCCCCTTTAGCTTCCTTTATAGACTAGTACCAACAAGATGAAAAACGAATATTATTGCTTGTGTAACTAAAAACTCTAGTTATTCCAAGGTGACACCAAAACCTCTTTAACTGTGAAACTGGATGAATCAATAGGATGGTAATCAGTTCCATTCTTTTTGAAGTCAAAATTCAGTCATATGAATAATGTTGTTTTTATAATATTAGCTGGTTTCGTCAAGTTTTTTTTCTCAGAACATTGTTATTTACAAAAACAAATGCAACATGTATCAACAATTCAGTATAGAAAAGAGTATATAAAACGAGAAGAACAAGACAGCAATGAGAAAAGGTAGGAACAAAATGGGGGTGTAAGTACAGCAGAAGAAAGGAGAGACAGGAAAGAAAGTAAACATAAGTCTCCTGTCAGCAGATAAGCAACTAGTATCTCTGTCTTTGAGGGTTTTGGTAAAGCATATGCATTAATACGGAAAGCTCATAACCTTATCAGTGCATTATATATATTGTATAAATTGCCATGTAGGCAGTGTAGAGAACCAAATAGAGAGGATAATGAATATCTTAGGGACCAATTGTGGCCTAAAGGGACACCCCATCCTACCCACCCATTTCTTCTGTTGCTAGTACTGATCTCTAATCAGAGATAAGAGCATATTTAAAAGGTGCTGAGGTGTTACATGAAAATGAGCTGTGCTTTGAACACTGACAAGCTATTCCATGAAACTGAGATATGCTTTGAAGCCCAGAAAACTGTAACATGGAACTGAATTGTGCTTTCAGTGCAAGGGGATGTTGCATAGAACTATGCTGCATGGGACTCAGCTGTGCTTTTCAGCCTGAAAAAGTAGATGCACTGGGGCAAACTCTTACACATATTTAGAAGCAAGAAGTGCTTTCAATCTTGTCAATTAAGTACTTGTACTCTGTAAAACTTGCATGTGTTTTATAATGGTTCCTGCAGAGAAAGAATTTTTTTCTACACCAAATGTTTCCTGCACATAAGACACTCTTTTCAGTGCAGGAAATAGGTTTTCTGTGCAAAGATGCTCTTTTTTTCTTCACAGAATTAAATCTTGAAAGTGAATAGTCCTTAAAAATTGCAAAGTTTTCTAACAGTGAGGAGAAAAATAGTAATTTTTTAATGTTCTTGCCTGTCAGTACAAAGATTTATATATCTACCTCAGTCCATCTCATTGCTGTAATGGCACTCTTGAAACTGTTCTCAAATTGGAATTGAGCTTTTGGATTTAAAAGGGTTTCCCATCTATGGTATATATATTTACCAGTTGAATTCCTGTCTATTCTGTAAGTTAAAATAAAAAGTCCCATCAATGCGGACCATACATTTAGGTAAATATCTTTTTGATTACCTTTCTAGGACATTACCTGCAGCTGGATGGCAGAATCAGAAAGTGTGTTTATCTATTCTGCAAGAGACCCCATCTGTTTAGTGTGCAGCTCACTGTACCCAAGAGATACCAGAGCTCAGCCACTCTGTAACAAACAAGCAGGATTAAAGAACTGTTGTATCCAGTAAATTCAGTTTTAAAAAGCCCTGCAAGATCCAAAATCTATCATGTGGTAATACCTTTCTTGGGCCTGTCAAAACATGTAAAATACGTCGTACTCTACTTTGAAACTTCAGAAACCTCTTCACTGAGCAGAAATGGTAAAATAGCATATATAGGAAATAAAGTGATGGTGGTTGTGGTGACATCTATATTGGCCCTATACAGACAGGCCAAAATAAAGCTGCTTCAGGTCACTTTGGAGGTATGGTGTTTCAATGATGCATGAGACTTAAGAGTCTGGAAGCTGCACCAAAGCTGCACTCCAGTCCTTAGGACTGGAGCGTGGCTTTGGTGTGGCTTCTGGACTCTTAGGACACATGTATCATTGAAACACCATACCTCCAAAGTGACTCGAAGCAGCTTTATTTTGGCCTGTCTGAAGTGCATTAGATTAAACCTGACCATCACCCCATAGCCATAAAATGGATGGGAACAAAGGCAATAAAACAGAAGCAGGTAGGATTCTCCATTTGAAGTTACAAAGTACATCATATAGGATCTGTATTTGCATATACATATATTAGTTTGAAACCATGATACACTGGTTTGAAATAATGCAGTTCTGTTAACTAAGGGGTTATTCAGACAGTGAAAATAATCCCGATAGAATGTGGATTGAGTCTTTATTGCTCACATGCATTTTAAATGCACCCAAGTAAGTTTTTTTGGGGGACCTGGGTTCCAAAAATTCCACTTAACTCAGGATAATCAATCTCAGATTTTTCCAGAGGTTATGTAAAAGATTTGCACTGCTGGCTGTGTAAATAAATGATACAGATACACCTGGGATAAACTGGGATAAAACTCTGTATTCCTTGAATATGTTTTGAATACATCTGTGTCAATGATTCTATCTTCATTCAAGTGCTGACATGTGTGCGCAACAGAATTCGCAGAGATGCACATAAATGTGGTTCTAATTAAAAAAAAATAGTGTGAACAACAAAACCGGAATGTGTGTATGAGATTATTCAGATAGCTGTGCTAAAAACAACATCTCAATAACCGCTAAATTCAGTTGGAGCCAAGACCTCACTGGAAGAAACTGTTTAGTCTTTTTGATCTGTCTAAATAGGAGTCCTATTATTCACTGCTCTTGCTTTGGGATTTGAGAGTTGTGATGGAGTCACTGGGCACACTTGGTTTCCTGACAGTCAATTCTGGTTCAGGCTGACTGTGAGTGAGGGGAATGAGTAGATATAAAAGGGAGGAGTGAGTGACTATGGGGCATTTCAAGCAGAGGTCTTTTGAGGGGTTCTTCAGACCAGCCATTAAGGCTGACCTGGGGCAGAGTCAGGGCATCACATCCATATGATAAATGGCCTGACTCTGCCCCCAGGGTGCCATGATACCGCACGCCACTCAACATGGTGCGCAACATCACAGCTGCACTGAAGGATCATCATATAGCCACAACGCCATGGCTATCAAGCCCTTTTCAGGGTGCAAAAAGGAGTCATTTTTTGCAGCTCCTTTTTGTGCCCTGGAAAGGCCAGATCAGAGCTGTGGCGTGCTGTTGCCACAGCGCCGATCCGGCTAGGAAAGGGGCAGCATTGCACCATCCCTTAGGGGCTGTGTGTACAGCTCCTGAGTTAAGTTAGGTAAAGTGAAGTCCAGAGCAGCTGAGTGGGAACTGAGGGGAAATTTAAGAGAGTTGAAAAGAGTTGAAAAAGAAGGTGAAGGGAACTGAGTTGAGAGAAGGATACTGAGTGGGAGAGGCAGTATACTGAAGATTGTAAAGAAGAAACTGTAAAATGCCTGCAACTGTAATATTTATGTAACCATACCACCTTGGAACTAGTCTACCTAAGTTACATTTTTCATAAAGGTTATTCAATAAAGTCAATGTTTATTTGTTACAACAGAAGCCTCCTCTGTGTGAATTTCTAAACCATATAGGTACATACAAACATGCTACCAAAGATATTAAACTTAAAAGAGGAAGACACTGTGGACCCTACCCCTTATATGTTTAGGGAAAGTGTATAATGGGTGGATGCTGGGTAGGTGCCATTGACGTGGGACATTCTAATAGCTAAAAGGTAAAAGGTAACCTCAAGGCATAGATAGGTGATTGCACATGACAAGAGTTTTTGATGGTCATTTAAACTGGAGTATCAACTATACTGAATCTCCAGATGTTGTTGGACTGCAACAGGCTGCATGAATGATAGATTCAGATAGAAAAGGAAGGAGGATTGTGTTTACTTCGTGGCACCCATGAAGGAAAAAGATAAGATCTCAAGTGTAAAGACATATAATTAAATATCAGACTCAAATTCATATGTATTTCCAATTTCTATGTGTGCTCATTAAATCTGGATGGTGAAAGAAGATAACAGGGAGAGAATCAATTGCTGACAAAAAGTTTTGTGGAACAAAGACAAATGAATGGAGTGTAGAATAAATCCAGCCTGAGCTTACCCTAGAAGTGAAGATGACTAAACTAAGACTGTTGTTCTTTGAATATATCATGAAATGATGTAAATCACTGGAAAAGATGATAATGCTTGATAAAGTGGCAGTGGGAAAAGAGGAAAAGCACACGAAAGATGGATTGATTTGATTAAGGAAACCACAGTCCCATATTTGCATGGTATTTGGTGACTGGGAATCTTGGAGGGTTCTCATTCATAGGGTGCCCATAAGTCAAAGTTGACTTGATGGCAAATAATAACAGCAACAACCAATTGTGTTCACTAGCTTTTGACCATCCTCCATCTCAGATTATTCTGATGCTTAGATACTATGTCCATGTTTTTTTCAATGACAAAATATTGAATGGAGAGGAATAGTGCAGTTCAGTTCTAAATGTTCACTCCTAAACTTTTGTTCAAGTTTTAAAAATGTTCCTTTCCTTTATGATGATGAGGCAGTGCTTCCCAAAATGTAGATCAGAGGCAATCAGTAGATTCAGGAAAACAGCACAAGTGGCTGCCTAGCTAAAATGAAATCTCTTGAACTAACAGAAGGCGGGGGGGGGGGTCAGAACAGTTGTCATGAACAGACCAAGTTCAACATAGCTCTAAACTAGCTGCCCTGCCAAAAGAACTCTCACACACAGACCTTTCTTGCCTGTTCACAATGAAGAGTACTAAAGAATGGGACTGAACGGGGATGTGTCTGTCAGATAAAGTGACAGGCAGCATCAGACTTTGAAATACTTGATTTTTTCCCCTCTCTTGACCCTAGAGCCTCAGGACATATTTCCAGCTGTGTTTCTTTCTCCTCATGCCCTCAGGATTGATATCAGAGGAGGGGAACATACGTGCTATACAATCTTTCCTTTTTTGAGACCTTTGCATCAGGCACATTAGTGATAGGTATGTATGGTGAGGAGGGGGAACTAAGAGCAAAAGGGAGAAAGGCCTCAATTTGGGGTCTTTCATCAGACTAGTGCTTTTATTGCCTCCTTTCATCAGGATAGAATGTTTACTTCCTTTCATTCCCCTTTCTTTCCTATACAAA
Organism: Sceloporus undulatus; assembly: GCF_019175285.1. NCBI lineage: Eukaryota > Metazoa > Chordata > Lepidosauria > Squamata > Phrynosomatidae > Sceloporus > Sceloporus undulatus. The sequence continues at coordinate 45,755,989 of NC_056523.1, read as the reverse complement.
CCTCAAATGAGACATTCCTGTGAGTAAAATGTACTATACACATATACTACATTGAAATCTGTAAGCTATCTCTATCTATAACCTAAGTTCTTTGTGTAGAGATGAGAGGAATTTTCATCATTTTCAGTTTGTTTGTTTTTTGGTTTCCATGTCAATAGGAGATTTTTTTTTTGTTTCTTTAACTGTGTTTTTTGTTGTTGTTGACTTCCCTCAGGTCAGTTTTGACTGATGGCAACCCTGTTGGCAACTGATGGCAACCCAGCCATCTCCAAGACCTCCTGTCTTCAACCTCTTTTCACAGGTCCTACAGGCTCAACCCTGTTCCCTGTTAGAGTTTAACAATCTAGCATGTGGTCTTCTCCTCTTTCTACTGCCTTCCACCATTTTTTAAGAACCATTGCATTTTCTAATTATTCATTTTCCCCCATGATGTCTCAAAAAAGCAGAGAAATGGTTAGAAAAAGAGTCTTTCTTGAGTATCCGGTAAGTTTGAATCCCATCGTGGGAGAAAAGTGGGATATAAATCCTTTAACTAACTAAATAAATAAATAAATAAATACGTTTGATGAAAAATATCCTAGACTGCAGAGAATATTCACAGTTTAGGACATCTTTTGTACAAAAATCACAAATTGGTGTTTTTATTATTATTACATTGTGGGGCCCTCACTCTTGCTGGTAACAGTGGAGATTACCACATGGGAAGAACAGTGTCCTTCTCTCATCTTTCTCCCGTCCTTAAACTCTGCTAATCGTGCAATTGTGGGCCGAAGATTATCACACAGACACACCACATTTCTCCCATCCATCTCCCATGTGTAATGTGTAATGGGGCTGTCCCTGTGCCATTTTCCCGTCTGTAAAGTGAAATGGAGCTGTCATTTGGTATTACTGGGAACTCCCGTTAATACCAAATGATGGGTTTTTTTGTTTTTGTTTTATTTATATACCGCTATTCCAAAGATCATAGCGGTGAACAGCAAGTAAGCTAATTAGCAAGTAAGCTAATTTGCCCCCCAACAGTCTGGGTACTCATTTTAGCGATCTCGGAAGGATGCAAGCCTGAGTCGAGCTTGGGCCCTTTTGCTGGTCTTGAACTCGCAACCTTGTGGTTTCGAGTGAATGGCTGCAGTACAGGCATTTAACCACTGCGCCACCATGGTTCCATTACACTTTACAGCCAGGAGAAGTGCAGGTGGATGGCTCCATTACACTTCACACAAAGGTGAAGGACAGGAGAAGCATGTGGGGATGTGATAATCTTCAGGCCCCGATTGTGCGATTAGTAGAGTTTAAGGACGAGAGAAGGATGCTGTGCCTCCCATGTGATAATCTCCAGTACAATTTGTGGATGTTTTTGCATTTTCTGGCAGCAGAAGTTTAGGCAGAAATTCACTTGGTAGAAAAGCAGTGGGTTAAGTTCTAGACCCCCCCCCCCACTACCACTCCTTCATAAGAAGGGTTCTTGCAAACAATTACTCATTAAAAGCTGATTTGAAGAAAAAGTATTTGGCTGCCATTCAAAGTAAAGCAGGGAAGGGGACAGCCTAGCATCCTGTGAAAGGGAACAGACACTGAGATGGTTCTCTCCTATGACCTCACCAACCATGCCTGTAATGATGGTGGGACTGAGAGAAAGTGCTACTCGGTGTACATAAAACTCTGACAGATTTATATAGTGCAATATTGCCTATCAGATAGTCTGAATCTAAAGCTGGATAGGGCTTTAAAAATACTTGATGGAATTTATAAAGCAACAAGAATTATTATTATTATTTTGGCATGATGTTTTACTGATGCAGAGATTTACTCTGAACACAGATGAAACACCACACACCAAATTATCGATGCAACCAAAACGGACTGCAACTCAAACATTAAACCTTAAGTATTAAATCTGCACTTTTGGTACTGTGCAATCATGCACATATATATTGGAATGTAGAAGAAAGGAAAAGGTAAAGAAAAGATGATGCAAATGCAGTCCTCAATCATTCAACTTGATTAACAGATCATTTGGAAATAAAAAGGAAACTGGGGGATAACTCCAAATGTATAAGTTCTTAAGAACTTGGTAATGCAGAACTTCAAAATGTGGGGAAAGATTCAGATGAGGGAAAAGGTAAAAAGGAACATAGCTGCTGGACAAAAAGGTGAAGCTGAAAGAGAAATCATTCCCCATGAGGCATTTCATCAGTAAATCAGAAGAGAAGAAAGTCCCAGGGAGCTTGGTGTCCCTGATGTCATCTATAGCCTGTAGCACATGACTTCAAAGTGTAGCTTCTCTTTAGGCATTGCTGGGAATGCTCAAGTGGGTTTCTGTCCCAGGGCATTTGAAATCCTTGTGAAGCACTCAGACATTTCCCAAGCTGTCTTTATTCTCCAGTGCTGACCATGCAGCATTCCAGGTACCAGAAAAAAAACCTCATAGATATATCTTTCTGAAACTGCCAGTATAGAAGGGGTGTGTGAATAGGGTCACGGGTTCTGAAAAATATGAGAATTTCTGATGGAAGAAAGAAGGAATGTTTTAAAAACTATTTTCATTTCTGACTATGCCATCAGTAACATGACAGGATACAAACGTAAATAAGCATTGGGCTCGGTATTCTTATTTTACACTTTTTATGGGTGTATTTAGTTAGATCTAGATTGTCAAGACTGGTTCTGAGTAATCAGCATTTTCCCCAAGCCTATGCAGATTCTCTCAGAAGTAATTTCCAGGGAGTTTAGTGATCTTTTACTCAATGTATGTTTAGAATCACAGCCATTGTTGCCAACTTCTACAAAGAACCAGCACTCCTCCTTCCCATGCTCATCCACCTTTTCACAAGCCATAAGGCCATTAAGTATTTTCCTGAGCTGCTCCATCAGTTCATGCTGCATCCACATAACCCTAATGTGCAACATATCTCATTTCATGATGCACTGGCTATTTATTTCACAAGCAACATAGGAAACAGAAAATATGTTGCTGCTGTTTCACTTCTCTCTTGCGAAATAGGAAAACAGATAAAAAATGTAAGACTAGAGCTAATTTGGAGCTATTCAAAATCCATAAGGATGTTTTAGTCATCATACAGTAAGGGCTGTCTACAGTATCATACTACACTGTTGTAACCATATTATTCTGGCTACTTCCTGTGGAATCTTGGGATTTTCAGTTTAAGGAGGGGCATTTAGAGTGCTCAGTCAGTTTTCAGGCCTTACTAAACTACAAATCCCAGAATTTCATAGGAGGCAGCAATAGCAGTTAAAGTGTTATGTTAGCACTATAATAGTGTAGCATGATACAGTTCTGTTAGACTTATGGCATAAAACTAAAATTAACTAAGGTCCAAACCACATTGCAGAAATAATCCAATCTGAGACCACTTTAACTGCCATGGCTCAATACTAGGGAATTCTGGGAACTGTATTTTTATGAGGCATTTAGCCTTCTCTGTCAGAGAGCTCTGGTACCTCAACAAACTATATTTCCCAGGAATCCCTTTAAATGCCAGCCCAGTTAAAGTTGTTGGTAGGAATTCAAACAACTAAATCTGATTCTGAAAAATTGTTATGTTCTGGAAATAATTGTTATGTTTGGGAAATAATCTATAATTGTCAAGTTGTATAAATTTTTATTTACACTAGAGAAGGAGGAGGAGATACTAAACAAAAGAGTGTAAGCTCAAGCGGGGTCAAAATATTTGCTACTCGCTGCAGTTAGAACAACAGAGGAAGTCTTGGAATAAAAGTTTGAAATTTACACCAGGCTACGATTTGACAAGAAAATTATTATAAGATTCTATATAGGTGGTATTTAATAACAGATAAATTTGCAAAAATGTATACAGGAAGGAACAATAAATATTGGAAATGTGAAGAGAGAATAGGAACATGTTTTCATATGTGGTGGCCATGTAACAAAACACAAAATTCTTTTGGAATTTTGGTCTCAGATTTATAAGATGATGACATTTATCTTGAAAACTGAAATACAAATGAAACCGTATGTGTGTGTGTGTGTGCACTGAATATGACTGAGGACCCAAAGAGCTGTAGCCAGACTGTTAACTGGAGCAGGTTACAGAGATCACACAATGCCCCTGTTGAAACAGCTCCACTGGCTGCCAGTTTGTTTCTGGGCACAATTCAAAGTGCTGCTTATGACCTATGAACCCCTATATGTTTTTTTTTAAACTGTCATTTTTGTAAGTGTTTCATTGTACTGTGTTTTTAGGCTGTATGCTGTTTTGAATCTCAAGTTTGGGGGAAAAGTGGGATACCAATAAATAGAAGCAGATGAAGACAAAAACAATGATGAAGAAGAGTGGCTACTGAAAACAAATGACTCGATGGAAGTGGGCAAATTTATGACTGATTAAGGAATGATCACTGATCAACTTCAAAAAAGACTGGAAATTTAATGATATATTGGAGAGAACAACAGGGGAATTTATCTGTGATAGGTTTAAGAAACTAAAGGAAAATAATTTATGTATGATATGCTGTATCATAAGTTATATTTTAAAATCTATATTGTGTTTGTTTCATATAAAGAAGAAAGATAAAACAATATATATATATATATATATATATATATATATATATATATATTGTATAAGATTATAAATTGTAGAAGGATAAGAAATTGAATATTATTGAGAAAAATCAGCAACAGAAAACATAAATATAACAAACATCGGAAGGATAGGAAGTTCAATTAATATATATCATTGCAATTACTTTTTGTTCTTTATGGAAGCTAAGAGAGGAAGATTCTTCAGAGATATATGTGTTCTATATCATCAATGAAGGGAGTATAAAAATTTACTCAGGGCAAAAAAAATAAAAATAAATAGAATTCACACAACAGTCTTGGTGGACTTAGGTCAGGTCCCCATGGAGAAGAACTCCCTAGATTTTGGTCCCTAGTGAATAAAGGCACTAGAAATTCTCAAGGGATTACCACTAATCAGATCACTTCCTCCAATGGCAAGACCATTTTTCTGGCCTCTTTTCCCATCCTTACCATGATGTAACACAGAGTCCCTCTACTAGACTGGATACATCATTATTTTCCTGCTGTCCTGCTTGGGATCCAGTAACCACTGATGAAGTTTAATTCTTGTGATTAAATCTCTCCCTAATGGTAAAGCACCAAGGAGAAGGCATGCTTCCCGGTGAATTATTCAGATCAAATCTAGACTGGTGGGCTCCTCCTCTTGCTCATTATTTACTTATATAAACAAGT
>NC_056523.1:45724220-45750725 GCF_019175285.1 Sceloporus undulatus | reverse complement strand
CCCATAAAGTAGTTTTCTCAAATCAAGTCCTGGTTGAGTGTTCAGCATGGAAATTGAAGAACATCTACGTAACTTATCTGGAACTGAATTAAATCATTTATGATTTTCTTTGTGCTCCTAGATGATCTTAAAATCAGTAGCCATTCTGTTTTACATGAAATAACCTTATTATGTTCCAAGGGATTAAGTGACTTCTTTGTTACAATCTTGTCACATAAAAAGCCAGTTTGTGTTTATAATGTTCAACAGTCAGTGCTAGGCCTTGGTTTTGCAGTGTTTCCCTGGAGTAAATATATGGTGATAATATATATCCACTCTTATTTGAAGCAAGGAGCAAGGAAAACAAACAAAAAAAATGGTTCCATCATAATAAATTCCAAGCAAATAGCTATTTTTATTTCTCTTTTATATCTTTACTTCATTTTAGTTTTAGATTAGTAGAAATTATATCTTGCATAAGCAATATGTGTATATCTGTGTTCTTTCCACAATAATTCAATTCCATATTGTTGAAGTTGGCATAATATCAAAGCATTATCTGTTTTATGCACCTGAGCATCAAGAATTATGAGTACAATGGAGACTGCCACACCGTTGACAATGCACAGATGGGATTGTGCCCACTGTCCTGTGCCCTACAGATTCATTCACCTGTGGAGATTATCACACACAGAAAAACCATCAGGAGAGATGTGGGATCTAAAAGACAAAAATGAGTCTTATTGCATCTACCCACGCCTGGGCTTTAACCAGACCATATCCACACGGGGAGTTTGTCGACAACCTGGACTTCTCCCACCGCTTTTTCAAGAGTGGGATTGTAGACGGGTTCCCCCTGTGAATATGGGCTGCCTACAGCCTGGACACAGGTAAATGTGATAAGATTCATTTTTGTCTTTTAGATCCTGCAACTCTCCCACTGGTTTTTCTGTGTACGATAATCATAGTTTTTGTATATTTCTTTCACTTGGATCAAAGAATTAATATGAGCTCAAGATCCTATAGCCACCCCATTCCCCTATTGCAACCTATCAGGTAATCCATCTATTCTTGTAATGAAACTGAGAGGGCTTCAAATGTCACTTTCCCATTCTACTGGAAAAGGAGGCAATATCAAAAGGGGTTTGAGCTGCCTTCAAACCTCCAGAAATTTCCTCACAATATAAACATGATTACACCTGTTTTACACTATCTTTGGTAAGGATAAAGTGCATTGGGGGAAAAAGACAGGGATTTAGGAGTGTGCTATTAGAGGGAATGGAGCTGACTAATGGACTCTTTGCCATCTACAGTCCTGGAATTCTATTCTGTTTTGGAGCTCCCAAACCTGTTTTTTTTTAAAGAAATCACGATACTGGGGCATGATCTATACATGAAGGAGAAGATGTTGATATCCCTCCTCATCATACTCAATTGTCTCTGAGTAAGATTGTAAGTGATTTATAGTTAACCTGATTGTAGGCTTTCAGATTCTCCTTTGCTATGTCTGGAGCTAAGTATTATTGACTCTATAGCCCAGAGGAGGGGCTTTTCTTGCTATCCCTGGAAGGAAAGGAGGCCAGTAAAAAAATGTCAGGCCTGGCTCTGTGCACCTGGTTGGGACATGAGGGGGATAGATCAAGATGGCTTATCTGTCTTATCTGTCTACTCTTCCCCAGCAGTGATACTCAGCCTATCCATCCCCTCTAGTTCAGCATAGGCTTTGGATGGTTGCATTGGGCAAGGTAGGATCTCATCCCCCTTTTCTTGAGAGGTCTTTACAGACCCTACACTGAATACATGGGAGATTGGTTTTAGGTGAGGTTCTTAACTAGGCAGTCACTTGATAGGTTGCAGAATGAGAAAAGAAATGAATAAGGCGATCACCTGTAGGCACTTGAGTATTTGGTGAAATGAAGTTCTCCATGGAGCTTATTGCACAGGCCCTGGAGAATGGGCCTGGTGCAGAATGCAAGGCGGTGAGAAGGTAATGAAATGGGGATATCACATATTTTACCATGCAGGGGAATGCCGCCGATGCCGCTGGAAGTCCCCGTTCCATTCCCCATCCATCCCACAGAGGCTAATTTTCAAGCACTGTTCAGAACGGTTCTTGAAAATCAGCCTCCGTGGGATGGATGGGGAATGGAACGGAGACTTCTGGTGGCATTGTCAACATTCTTGCAGCATTCCCCCATGTAGTAGAATACGTGACATCCCCATTCTGTTGCCTTCCCACCCCCTTCCATTCCGCGCCAGGCCCGTTCTCCAGGGCCCATGCAATAAGCTCCCAGAATTGCTCCTCTAGGTTCTGGGGGCAGGAAAAGAAAGCAGCCTTAGGTTCTGCATGAGGGATGTCCTTGCTTTAAGTCATGAGACATAATGGGAAGAGATTCCTTAGGACAGCCTCAGAGCAATAAACCTGGCCAGGTAGTAATTGGTTTGCTTCTAGGGCTACATGATTTGCTTAAGGGAGTTTGAGGAGGAGGTCAGAAAGAGACTCTTTACTTCAGTGGAATCCCAGACTGAGTAGCTCTCCCTCCTTTTCAGTTCACATTTTAAATACAAGGTTTAAATCTAAAGAAAAGTGGCCCTATATAAATCAAAGCCTGGTGTCTTCGTATTTCCAGAGTCAGTCAACAATTGCTGTCACTGGATTGTCTGTAGGCATTATCATTACATGTCCACTTTGTAACGTGATGCAAAATTGCCTTTTCACTTCTGATATCTTCTTTTTATTTTGTGATGAGCCTAATATGTTATAAACCACTTTGGAAGGCAGGATCCTACCTATTTTAGTTTTTCTAAACATGCTGGTGTTTTCAGTACTTCAGAAAGTGTAGGAGTTAAAGCAAAAGTAGCTACTTCTTACATAACAACCAAGGTGAAATGGAAAGTCCTACATAATAGAACTCCCTTTACTCTACAATTTTCTGCTTTTGTGGTAAACCTGTTTTTATAAGGTTGCTTATAACATTCTGCAAGCTTTCATAATGTATTATTAGGAAAACATTGCACAATACAAATTAACTACAATGTGTATGGTGACATGGAGGCAAGCACTGAGTCAAAACTGGTAGGATATGGCACATATTGTGAAATTATATACATAATCTTGTATCAAACAATACATATTTTAAATGAATAGGGTAAAATATCCTTTGGATTATTGATAGTTGTGGTGTGTTTGATTTTTTAAAAAAACAAATCAAGGTGTAAGCAAAGGACAGAGTTTTAATCATAACCCTTTGGTGTTGCAAACACTGTAAGCAGAATGGCAATTATTTCCTATTAAGATGCTGTCATCTTTTTAGTAGACTGATGATTATGTAATGTCACAGGAGGAACTAAGAATCTGATATTCAAACTCTGCTGGCAGTCCTACTTTGCATCACAAAGTTTCTAAAGAAAAGAAGAAAAGGAGGTTGAATGTCAACGTGATGCATTCAACGCCTTGGAAAAATATTAGCTTTTAATATTTAACTAGAGGCTGTTGAGGTTGCATCACAAAGCACTAAGAAAATACATACAAATTCCAACATTCCATTACATTCATGTGTTATCCGAAAAATGAAATGAAACTGGTTAGGCATCTTCTAAATTATATAGAGCAGAGGAATCAAGCTATCCTAGACCTGTAGCAAATGAAACAGAAAAAAGCACTTAAACAGAGACCATGGCACTGTATTTTGTGTACTTCCATCTGTTGTCCCCTTCTCTTTGCTTCGGTGCAACTAAACACTGCTAACATTGCAGTCTGGTGAGAGAGTAAACAACAATGAGCTGTTCTCTTTTAGTATATACTCTCCAAAATTTCACAGAGGAAAACTGAAAACTCTGGTCGAGATGGCAATTGTTATTAATGAGGAACACCACACAAGTTTAGAGAAGCTGTAGTAGGGGCTTGCTTTTGCCTGAGCCTACTAGGAAGGGCAGGATTCTACTCCCTCCTCATCTCACCTACTTTTGCACTGTGAACTCAGTTTGCAGCAATGGAAGTTAGCAGAGAACAAACCAAGGAGAAAGAAAACAAGGGCCCGAACAGACAGGCCAAAATAAATCTGCTTTGGATCACTTTGGAGGTATGCTGTTTAAATTATGCATGCGTCCTAAGAGGCTGGAAACCTCCTAAGGACTAGAGCACAGCTTTGGCACAACTTCTGGCCTCTTAAGTCGCATGCATCATTTAAACAGCATACCTCCAAAGTGACCCAAAGCAGCTATATTTTGGCCTGTCTGCTCATGCCCTAATACATTTTAAAAGCAGCTGAAAAACAGAGGATTAATCAGGAATATCCCTGCCAAATAGTGTTGGTTGGATGGAAGATTAGTAGAAACGAACAAGAAAGGATTGAGATGTTTGGGGCTCAGGAGTAGCTCGAGAAATAGTCCTTCTATGTACACATGTATCAGATATTTCAGGAATGATGTCACAGAAAATAAATAAATATATGATTGTGAACCCTTTTCTGTCCCACCTAGAAGATTAAAAGCCTGATGCCATGCATTTTTACTTGATTACTTGGATAACACAGAACATGGTGATGATGAAGAGAAACACTGTGAGATTTAGGAATTGACTGGTAGGAAGATGGAAACAAGATGCAGCTTTTTCCTTTACCACTGTTCCCCTTGGAACAATCACACCATGTGAACCTGCAAAGGAGTATACATTTATGAGTGAGAGACCCATGACCTACTGAAACTTTGTTCTTCCAGCTTCCGTCCAACATCTAACTTCTAAATAAAGCCAAGAAAATAGGCTGGCCCCATAGAGAAATGGGGATAGAATGACCCTCCTATATCACAATATTGTTACTCAAATGATGTCTTATAAATGACAACAGGTGGTCATCCTATTTTTTTTGTTTTGTTTTGTTTTGTTTTTGCAGGTGTGAAGATATGTAAGATATGCGGCATATATTTTTCTTCATTCCATCTTAGGTTCATTATATTTCCTTTTCTTGTTTTCCTAATGCATGCCCATTGAGAGATTAATTTTATTTTTAATGTATTTTATTTACTTTGTGTTCATTCCTTTGTATAAGCAAGATCAAGCCAGCAAAAGAGGCCAGAATAATCACACAGGAAAAAAAAAATCTTGACTTTCTGCATGAAACATCAAAGCAGCAGAGCTTGCAGGCTTCAAAGAATTCCACAGTGACTGCAGACCTATCTCCGGAGGTGCCAACTTTAAAAAAGTAATTTGTGCCTAACTGAATACATCACCATTATGATGCAGTTTCATATAAATTAAATAGGAGTATTATCCTTTCATTGTAAAGACACTGATTTTAATAACTAAAAATTCAACAAAGGACAGTGATTGTTAATTATGCCATTGCAGTCATCTGTATATTCCTATTAAAGATACAGAAGGTTGCCACGGCATGAATATACTTTTTATCCCATCTATGGCTGGTGGTATGTTTCTAACTGAAAATGAACATTCAGCTCTTTAAGTTATTTAATGAAGAGCATGATTATGGCCTTCGGCTCTTTCTCTTCAAAATTTTAAATTAGATTCATACCTTGCAACCATAACAAACTATACCAGGACAACTTTTTCGAAGAGATTTGATGCAACAAATGGGGCAGGGTTGTTCGACATCAAAAATCATGTTTATTACTGTGTCAGGAACTGGACTCTATTAATTCATGACCTTCTACAGAGGAGACAATTGTGTTAATTAACCCTAACTTTTAACTCAGTTTATTTATAATTAACTTCTCTAAAATTTTACTTTGAATATGCAATTAATTTAATTAATTAAATTAATGTGTTCATAGGTTCTTGTTGTGCTATCAACTCTACATGTTCTTTTATAAACTAATTATGATAGGATAAATATGTGAAGACTCATGAGAAGGAAAACCCTGTATTGAGGATCTCTAACTTGTACTGAGGCTTTCATTTTGCAAATGAATATGTAAGAGGGACTATTGTGAGTGGACTATTATTTTCGTGGTATCACCCTGGACTAGCTCCATAAGTTGGGTATTGGAGGTGCTGTGCTTCAGATGTTTTGTTTCTTTTGTATTTTGAAAATTTACAGTACTTCATCACATAGTAATTTCTTAAATGTAGAGCACTCTTATTTCTAACTTCCTTCTCTCTGTGTATATGTGTATGTGTATATCTATCAGGGAGAGAGGAAGGAAAGGGGGAGAGAGAATAACAGTTCCATACCCTTCCACACTTCACAGATGAAAATTGGGCCACATAATGCCAGTCAAATTAGAGTGGGCAAAATGGCAACAGTTATTTCTGAGGAAGAAGACACAAACTAGGAAAGTTTGCAGCAGTTTCCTTTTGTCTGAGCCTACTGGAAAAGGTGAGGATTCATCCTCTCCTCTCCACTCTTACTTCTTTTATGCTTTGAACTCTCTTTGCACCAATGGTAGTGAGTTGAGGGTAAAGGGAATGATCCAACTCCAGCGAGATCAATTTAAACTGAAGAATTTCCCTGAACACAAATAGCATACTGTTGTCTACTGTATAAAAACATTGACTAATCATTATCTGTCTTGATTTCAAATGAAAAAGGATAAATTTATATAGGAAATAATAAATTACAAATGAAGACCCGTGAGTGGACTGGTAGAAGAACTAGAGTATGAACTAAGTGGAATTGCAAATTCCGAATCAGTGATCATTTTAAAAACAGCAACTCTTACCTTACCAATTAAGCATTCCCTTCCAAGCAAAGGATTTCTTTTGTGGGGGGAGGGAGGATCAGAACACAAGAGGCAAACTTTCTTCTCTCCCATAATGACTAGCTCTTTTCAACAGTGGTTTATTAAATTTTAAAATGCATACATTAAATTCTTGACTCAAGTATGTTTTGCATTGGAATACCAAACAAATGCATCATTCTTTTAGTAAACTAAATCAAGTTTATTAAAATTATTTTAGTTAGCTAAAGTCCTGATGTTGAACCTATGGCACGTGTGCCATGGCGTGCTCCTCTCAACCCTCTCCCAGCCTTCAGTTGCCTATCTATGACAGCTGGAGGCCGGAAAACGGGCGGGGGAGGAGGAGTGACCGGTGCATGGGAGTGGCTTCTTTCTAGGGACCTCTGCCAGCCTCCAACTGTCTCCAGAGACACAGCTGGGGGCAGGAAAATGTCCATGGAAAAGAGGGACGGGCTAGTGCCCAATCCTCTTCTTTCCCTCTTCCCTTTCCTCATCCCCAAAGAGCTCCAGGGAGTCCATTGGGGATGAGGGAAGGTTCGGTAAGAAGAGGACTGACCTCCTGCCTATGGCTCTGCCCCCACAGGCCTTTTCTAACCCCCAGCTGTCTCTGACAGCTGGGGGCAAAGAAAGGGTGGAGGAGGTCCTGCCTCAAAGGGCGGAAGCTATGCCCCGGAGGGCTTAAACCACACCCCCAGGGCCGGAAGTCCTGCCGCCAGCACACAAACCTCAATGTTTCACTATCACTGCCCTATACAGACGGGCCTGAAAGGTCAGCCTGTGTATGGAGTCAGGGTACAGCGTCCTAGCGATGGATGCCCTGACTCCTCCCCCAGGACATCATGAAGCTGTGCGCTGCTCCAGATGGTACACAGCATCATGGCATGCCTCTGATGCTGTGTCCAGATGATGCAGTGCTGAAGGGGCGCCATACACCCATGCCACCATGGCTATGGCATCCTTTGGAGGGTGCAAAAAGAAACTGCTTTTTGCGGCTCCTTTTCACGCTCTCCAAAGGCCAGATTGGGGCTATGGTGTGAGGCTGATGTGGCCCTGATCCAGCCAGGAAAGGAGCAGTCTGTAAAGCCCTTAAATCGAGTTTACTAAATAAATAATAAATAATAAAATTTTTATTTATACCCCGCCCTTCCAAAAGATCAGGGCGGCTTACAACATATAAAACATAATACATTCAATACAGTAAAAGATTAAAAGCATACAGTTACATCCACATAAAAATACAATAAAAAGCCCCATAGCCCAACCTCATGGCCACGGAAGAGGAGGGAGGCCCACAGGATATTTAGTCGGGGAATGCCTGTTGGAATAGGAAGGTTTTTAAGTCCTTCCTAAATTGGGCCAGGGTGGTAGATGAGCAGAGCTCAGTGGGCAGCGTATTCCAAAGGGCTGGGGCAGCTGTGGAAAATGTCCTCCGAGTGGTGGAGGCTAACCTAGCCCCAGGCACCTTCAGTAACTGCTGCCCAGACGTTCTGAGGGTGCGAGGCGGAATGTACGGGGAGAGGCGGTCCTTTAGGTATCCTGGGCTCAATTCATTTCATTGAAGAGAACTGTTTTAACTGATTGTACTGCACTTTGCTATATGGACAACACATTTACCCTTGGTTATGTATTAATCAATGCACGGGGGGGGGGGGACTATTGCTAGATAAAATCCCCTATATGCTATGTATCTGACTGTTGACTTAATGAAGTGTTATGGAACAAGACTGGCTACAATTCATAGACTTCTCTCTAGTTTTTCCTGAAACATACGGGTACCTGAAGAACAGAGAAGAAATCAAAGGAAACTTATCATATATAGTCATGTATAGGTCAACCTCATGTATAAGTCAAGGGTAGCTTTTGGGTAGGTTCTTGTCCTGCCATTGACCCATGTATAAGTTGACCCAGTTTTTTGGGATCAATTTTGTAGTATAATTTTTTTGACTTATAGACGAGTATATACAATAAGCAAATGTGCATGAGAAAATTTGATGAAAGCTGCACCAGGTTAAACAACAACAAAACCAGTTGGAAAAATGGTCCTATACAGAACAGAAGCAGTCCTTCACCTGAATCTGGTTTTTCCAAAGGCTGGGGAAATGAGCTGATATTTGAAAAATTACCAACATTCACATATTTGGAACAGAAAGAACTTGAAGGTTAAAACAACTGTACATGGAAGAAAGCAAAATGGATACATTTTCCCATTTTTACTCAGGAGGAGAGGTGTTTGTGTGTTTTGTTTTATTTTTGGGAAGTAAAGATGGATCAGAAGGCTTGATCAGTAAGTACTCTGCATTTTAGGTCAGCATTGCAGAAAATGACAAATGGTCCAATGGACTTCTGTGGGCAGTGACAGCCATGATTATATAGTTGCTATAGCAACAGAGATATCAAGCATTTCTCAAAGGTATGATATACATTCTTGATGAAACACACAATAACCTTATTGGTCAAGCAGTATCTCACAGCAAAGGCAGGGGGGGGGGGGGGGGCTTTCTGTAAATGCTTAATGAGTACTAACCTGGTAAGGTAACAATATTTAATATGGCTTTTTGTATGCCTGCAAATTACATTGTTTTTATTTCTATTTCCTTACCCTAAAGGAATCATTAGCATGTACTTGCAAACAAAGCTGCATGCTGCCAAATGGATCTGGCACATCCTGATTACTCTATTGATTTGAATGGAAAGAACATTAAAAAAAATATCAGGCGAGGAAAAGCCATTTAGATCCACAAAAATAGTGTGCGATGAAGAGCTTCACATTTCCTGATGGTTAGAATACCTGGGGCAGTATGAAATGACAGAGGGCTCCACAACTGGGACATGAAAGCAGAGTTTTCTCTAAGGGCACCTTTCTTTGGTTGATATATCCTTTCCATTTCAACACTAAAGCATAACTTCAAACTTGGCAGAAACACTTCCAATTAATTCTGTCATCCCACTTTTTCAGCTATTTTAAAATGCCCCAGTTTCTCTCCTTCTCCCTCTTTTCCTCTTTGACCTCAGCTTATTTCAGCTGCTACAAACTGAGTTCAAAGTGCAAAGGTACTTTCCACTTAAGTAAATTTGGGTTGGGAGAGGAAAGGAACGGGAACAATGGCATGGTACAGACTACCCAAATGCGGCGTACTCCCGGCGATACTAGGATTAGGGACTGTGCACTAACTGCACAGTCCCTAACCCTAGTACGGAGTGGTGGCGTAACAATGGTGGCATCCCATGTACACGGGCACCACCATTGTGATTTAAGTGCAGCATGTCGTCCGCATGGTGTCACATGTTGCTTATGTCATGAGTGCACCATTGGCACACTCATGACGTCCACCCTGCAGTGCAAAAAGAACCCTTTTTTTCTGGGTTCTTTTTACTCTGGAGGGAAGAAGCATGGTTTGGTGGCTGCAGCTTCCCTCCAGAGGGAATTAGGCCGCCAGCAGGCTTCCCCTTTTAGCAGAATTTTATCCTTGTCAGGAGGTTTGGACAAAAGCAAAGCATGTGATCTTCCTCACTTTTGTCATGTTGGCCACATGTGCCTCAGTTTTCATGTGTAAAGTATTGATGGGGATGCTAAAGATTAGGGATGGAGGAGAAATTATTTGGTTTACTTTTTAATAGTAGTCCTGGAAGCCAATGTGGCCTGAAAATCACTTTGTAATTGAACATCTCTATATTTTTGAACTTTTTGATGCCATGTAGAAAATAAAATGGTTGAAAACCTTTGAAGAATATATATATTTCATCTTCAAAATGAATGAACACACCTGTGGCAATGGATAGTATGTTTATATGAGCAAAGATGAATAACAATTGAATAAAAAGAAAATATGAGCAAAACTAGTATGGATTTTCTTTATGGAGGATCCTTCTTTGTGGAGGATAATTATAGCACATTAACTATCATGGTTCAATGCTAAGGAATGATTGGATCTGTAGTTCATTGAACCACTGAGGTTCCCTTGCTGAGAATCCCAATTACCCTTGCCTAACTATATGAATCCTAAGACTTTGTAGGATGTTGCAATGGCATTTAAAGTGGAATCAGAGTGCTATAAATGGGTAGTTTGAAAGGGTCCTTGATCCCACTGTGGGACAAATTTCTTCACTCTTGATTTCAGCACCATATTTTAGAGGAACATTGTGCTCCCAGAAGTCTCAGAAGCAAGATTCTCCTCTGAAACAAGGTGTTAGCTCACATAGTGCCTTATTGTAGCATGGGAAGCTTTTAGTAAAAGAATTACTGCTGCACCACTATTTGGTAGCATGCCACCAGTATCAAGAGCCACATATGAGGTCTTTACATGGCACAAAAATGGGTTAGAGGCGGCTGAATGTAGCTCACAAGTGATACATTGTCCATAATGGTTCAATTGGTTATTATATATACCTTGCATTCTCTATCTTGATCCTGATCGGGCTCTCTTTGACTGCTGTTTAGCTGATAACAGGAACAGGAACCCATGAAACAGATTTTTTTTCCTCACCATGCATATAATGCAAAATGGAACTGATTGCTCAGACTAGTTTTGTTATTTTTCTTCATGTAAATACTGGGGGGAGGGGGAAAGAGAGGTGGAAGAGAGAGAGAGAGGGAGAGGGAGAGGGAGAGGGAGAGGGAGAGGGAGAGAGAGAGAGAGAGAGAAGATGTTGGGGTGTCCTGCAGTTCATATTCACAGAATCTTTAGAACTAGACAAAATCATTCATTTGATGATCCCAAACAATAAAGAAGTAGCGGAATCTCATCAATCTAAACAAATCTAAAGCATGAGACCCAATATTTTATTTTGTAATATTAGGCCCAAAACACACAGGCCAAAAGCAGTGGCTTCTGGACATGTTGGAGGGGCACCATTTATAGGATGCATATCTCCAACACAGCTGGAAGCAGTACTGAGGCCACACTCTGGTCCCTTAGACTGGGGCAAAAAGGAGCCAGGATAATCTGGCTTCTGGCAGTGTGGCTTGGGTCCTGTAGCTGCAGCCTGCTTTCGGAGCAGGCTGTGCAGTCACCATGGACCTGATCTGCTTGTGGCTAGAGTGGCCTCTGGCCACACTTTCCCAGACATCTGCTTCACCCCATAGTGTTCCTTTCATATCCTGTTATTTCCATATTGCTGATGAGATCTCAACACTATTCAGGACTTCATAAGGCTAGTTATTCCTACACACAAAGCATTTCTATGTAGGGAAAAACACAAAACCTGCCTGATGATCACATGTTGTTGACTGCATATTGCTTCAGTTGTATGAGTCTAGTTCATTAGAGGCACACTGCAGGTTGGACACTTAAAAAATGAGCACCAAACACAACTTTCACCAGTCATAGTTATGACCACCTATGACTTTCAGGGAACAGCTGGCTCCCCTCTCCCCCCAAAAAAGTCTTTAATACATGCTGTTCTACTTTTAACCTTTCTTTTTAAACTGACACTTTATTTTTTAATATTATAGTTTTGATACATTTTATCAAATATTTGAATGCTTTCATCTGCATGTTATTTCTGCATTGTTGTAAGCCTGTTTGAGCCTCCGTTCTGGAGAAAAACTTGGATATTAATCGAGCAATAACACAGCAAAACAAAAGTAGCTAAATAATCCAGCAAAATAAATAAACCATACAGACTAATAAAAGATTAAGATCATTTTTTGAACAGGTTATTCTTCTTCCAACACAGAAATTACTGGTTTTGCAACCTCAGAAGAGAGAAATTCTCATCCAAAGTGAAAGCATGTTTGCAAGGAAAGGGGGCAGATTTCAGGAAACAATTCTATTCATTGTGTGTCAGTCACACAAACAATTTACTGCAGAACTTGGTTGACTCCCTTGGCTACTGATCTTCCCACTTCTCTATTCTAATATTTTGATTAAATTTGGCTTATTGATTTTGCTGTGCTTTGCTTGACCTTACAGAAGCCGCTTGTGCTCTTTTCAAGTGCCACTTTGTATTGATTCTGCATAAACCTATACCTCCTATAATTGGTCTCACACTTCTTGGAGGGAGCTTTGCTTCTGCTCCAGGGATCCACAGAGCTGTTGAGAATTCTAAGCAGTTTTGTTGTCAAGGCCAATTATATTGGCAGCGTTATCACTAGTGTTTCATTTGTACATCACCCACTTTCCAAAGGGAGAGGTTAACAAGGTGTGTCATCTGCCACAGTGTTCAGTTGGGCAGCAAATAATGCATGAGGGATATAAGCTATCTTTAACTGCATCTTACTGTGTGGGAAAGCTTTGACCACTAGTTCCTGTTCACAATGCAGCTGCAAATGATAAGATGAAAGTTCATGCAACATTCATTAGCATCTCTTAATGCAAGGGTGTGCCCCAAGACCCAAAGCTTTCCACCTTCAAATCCTTCCACCAGTTCTCCAAGCCCCCCTGCCCCATTTTTTTTTAAAAAATGCACAATTTGGGGACATATTTTTTGCATTAAAATCACAGAAAATCCTCCCAATTCATGAAAACATGTTGAAACACCCAATATTACATATATAATCGAGTTGGTAATTTTACTCTGTTCCCAAATAGCTTCCCTTTCCCTCTGTAGTCCTCTCAAAATAGTGACAAAAAATGATGTGACATCATTTCTGCTCACCACTATAAAAGGAAAACAGAGGTAGCTGGGCTTGCTGTAGAAATGGGGGGAGGAATATATAGCCCATGGATGGATTGGTGGGTGGTGAATCACTTTTCTGAGATGAAGTTATGGGATCATTAGCAAAACAATACAGGCACCGCAACTTCCCGCTAACACCTGTATTTCCTAGAAACAGCAGCATCCTACAACTATATTGGAGAACAGACAAGGTGGGCAACCTGTTAGGCATATTCATTGATTGACATCCATTCTGACTGGTGTTCATGGAGATGGAGTCCAAAAACAGCTGCAGGATATATTTATGCCTGCAGTACAGCTTAGGATAACAATGGGGAATGTTTTTTAGAAGTCTTGTTAAGGGGTTTTGATATTAAAAAAAAAAAAAATCAGAAAGGACTGCAATGTTGGCACAGCTCCAGAACCACTTTGTTTCTGTGTTGGAAACACAATTGCTCATAACAACTTCTATCCTTTTCCACTATGCCTGCACACAAGAAAATGCTCTGCTGAAAAGTACATTTTGCAGCTAGGACATATCAGACACACTAAATAAATTCATGCAGAACTATTGTCATTTCTGGCCACAGCCTATACTCCCCCCCTCCCAATAAATAGAAAGTGGCAGTCTAATATCTAAATCTGCATTGACCTGCCGTCGTGAAAATGAAATAAAAAATATGTGTAGACTAAAGACATAATACTGTTGTTCTTTTTTAAAAAAAATATTGTGTGTAGGTTTTTTTAAAAAAATTACAAATATTAAGACATCAGCTGGCATTCTGTTGGTGGATTACAGTCAGGTTCCTGCCATCAGAACTCATTTTTTTGGTCACAGCAGAGGATGAAATTCACTACTAACCATGCAGTGAACAACTCAAGTCCCAAACCTACCTTTCCTCATCTGCATGTTTGCAAACTCACCACATCATAGTTGGTGGAGAGCAGAGAGATATAGTTGGTGGAGAGTAGAGGGATCACCATACTGGAGTTGGGACATCCTGTTGTAGCTTCATCTCATAGCTATATCATCTGGTGCAGGATCTCAGCCAAACTTTTGATTCTCATAAATACTGTAGTTTCAAACTACTTAAATGATTTTATCATGCTTTTACAATTATGTATACACTCTAAATTCCACTTCTAAAAAAGCAACTCACAATGCAATTATTTAATATTTGATAACATTTGTTCTCTTAACATTTTCTTTGGTTGAATCTTACTCCAAAACACAATTACAGCCCTTACAATAATAAAAGGCTGCTCTTTCCCCCTTCATGTAAATGTTAGAAAGACCAATGCAGCTGGATACTAATTATATTACTATACTAGGTAATTCTAAATCAAGCACAGAGAACAGAGCCAATTGTAGAGTGCATGACTGGGGTTTAGTAGATTCATTGTTTAAAGCCCCATTGAGCCATGAAACTCACTAGGCCTTCTTGGAACAGTCAGTCTATAAAACTGATAGGGTTGTGAAGATAAAGTGGAGAAGAGGAGAGTTAACATATGCCCCCCTGGGCTAACTTGAGAAAATGTAGGATACTGTTTATTTACTCGAGTGGCTTAACAAATCAAAACATGACTTAAAATGAAAACAAGTTACAATAAATCCAATTGCTAAAATAATGAAACTATGCTGAAGCAGTAAACTAAACTAAACTAATGAATAAATAATTTATCAAATTCATTGCACACTAAAAGGCAGAGACATTGTCAACAGTCATAAATGTCAACAGTGTCAACAGCCCTCTAAAACAATTGCTTGACAGCCATCTAAAACAATCAGAAAAATTGCCAGGGAAATGCCTTGATAAACAAATCAGCCAAAATATCCACATCTGTAAACCCACTTAATGTAAAAGGAGAGAACATTCCATATGGTGTACATCATGCCAAAGAAGGTCTCCTTTCCACTATGACCAACTAACTTTATTCAGACAGAGTAAGGTATGTAGGGCTTATCTCTTGGTGTATAAGGACCAGAGCATTCTATACAGAGGGAAGGGGGCTCCAAGATAGCTTGGTTCTCTGTTATTTAGTCAGTTATTATAAATGAAAGGTAACCATTGAACTTGATTCAGTAGCTATGTACTACACTTGATCTTCACCAAAAGATCATGGAATAACCATATTTCTACTATTCAGTCTCAGAGCCAGAACAGACTGGCAAAAAAAAAAAAAAAAACAAGCCAGCTTGGAGGCAGCTTGGAGGCATGCCATACACACTATGCATGCCCCCAAGCTAGGAAGAAGCTGCCATGAAGCCACCTGGCTATTTACATGGTGGCAGCTTTACGGCTCTCCCACAGAAAAGTGTTTAGATGCCACACACTGCAGGAGCATTATAAAGCTGCAGTGGCAGTAGAAAAGCTGGCTTTTTGCTGGCTCAAAAAGGAGTGGCTTTCTGCTGCTTCTTTTTCTACAGGTAAATAGCTGGACTGGGGCTGTGGTGTGTGATTGCTTTGCAGCAGAGTTTCCCATTTTGAAAAGAGGCTGGCTGAGCTCAGATTCCAGCTGGACGGCAGAGTCAGTGGCAAAACACGTATGATAATATCAGGACACATCCTGAATTAGAATTGAATTTGGCAGCGATAAGTCACTTTTTTTTAGCTCTGTGCTAAACTCCCTAGTTTGATGTGATGACTCTAGGAATAATTGTCTGAATAAATTGTGAAATATTTATTTCTAGGTTATAAAGTAAAACTTGCAAATATTAGTTACTCATAGCTCTTAATTTTCAGTGATACCACTAAATTCCATTTTTCATATTAAAGCAGAGGTGGGAAAAAGCTTTACCCTTTTCTCACCCTAATATGTGAAATTGTGCTTAGCTTAGCAAGAAGAATTTGCTGCAGAAGAGAGATATCACCTTTTTAAAAAATAGTCTTCACTAATATCAGTGTTTACTTTAAATCCCAAATTCTGTACACAAAGGAAAAATGAATTGGAGGAGAGGAGCCAATCTCTTTTTTCCTAATAAAGGACAGAAAAGAACTGAACAAAATCTATCCATCTGACAAGCCTATTACAGTATATGTGTGGATCCACTCCTAGCAGCTGAAACACATTTGATAACAACAACAACAAAAAAAACCATACCATCCACATACATCTTTCTGTAACATGGAAACAGGTTTAGTGAATTAGAATGTCTACTATGCATATAATGTATTCTGATGTCAGGATTTTTGACACCAATCCATAAGACATTCTCTTTAATAAAATAGAAAATAATAAGCTTAATCTAAGGAAGTGGATAAATAACAGTGCCTGTCCACAAGCAAAATCAAAAGGAGCAATGATGGATTTCCTGAAGAAGTGTGTAACACATTTTTGTGTGTCACATGCTCTTGTAAATGTGTAGAGTGGTTCCAGCAGATTTGTGCTTTACAATAACACCTGCACTGCTTCTATCACTGCCTCTCTAGTAGGTAATCTTTCGAGCTCAAAGAAGTACTGAACACCCAGATCACAAGATGTACAAATGGTAGGTTAACTGTCACGAAATTATTCTAGCTTAATGAATAACATAGATGGAACAATGTAAATTGTCCTTGGATGTTGCAAAAATCTATTTCCAGAGAGAGACTAATTTCTAAGAAATTTTACTTTGGCAGGAATCAGAAAAGGTGTCTAAAATTTCCTCCTTCAATCAGTTTTGTAGTTAAATGTGGTAAATCCAAGGAAGGTCAAAGAAAGAAAATTAGTGACTGATTCATATATATAGAGAGATGTTGCCTTAGCAGCACTTACAAAAAAGAAAGCAAGCTATTAATTATCTGAATACACTTGCAGCACATGGCTTTGTACTCTCATAAAAAATGAGGCCCACAGTTTTCCTTTCTATTGATGGCCATTCATCCAAAGAAACTGGACTATCATGTTAGTTCTCACTGAAGAATTCTATCAGGGTCCTATACTGTCACAAGTTTCTCACTTCAGGCATTTCAGCTGTAATTTTCTTTTTCAAAAATGGGAGTATGAGTTGAGCCAGGGATGTCCAGCCATTTCACTTGCAAAAGCAAAGAGGGAAAAGATGTCTTCTTCTACTTCACAGTGTAGTGAGCTGGGCTAATGATAAAATCTGAACTTGATAGGATCTTAATTGGTTTGGATAGCATCTTTCACCACATCAGAGGGGAGCTGGTTAATTTTGTGGTTGTAGGGCAGACTGTCCAGCACACACAGTTCTACACACCAAGGAGGAGAGACATGCATAGAAGAAACAGCTGAGAAACTACCACCCCTGCTTTCTCCCAGTCTCTTGATACAGAGGGGTGTCACTTCTGTATCTAATAGTAGGGCTAATCCAGACATGAGCAGGAATCAGCACAAGTCCTACTCCCCTACATTATTTTTATTATTTGACTGGATGTAAGTAGGTAGTCAGAAGCAGTTCATAATCGATAGTATGTATCTTGTACCATACACATAATTTTTGTACTTCTGGAACAAAACTATTATTCATCTCCCCTCTTCTCTTGCATTTTCTTGATTCCTCTCATTTTCAGTCACAACAGAAAATACAAAGAGTGAGAGAAATATAAAATGTTGCATAGAGGTACACTGTCATATATTACATGCACCCTTGAACAGAGAGAAATAATAAGCTACTTTAGTCTTATAGTGATAACCCTGGTGCCATTCAGCCTGAGCCGATCTGTTCATCTGTTTGTTACTTACACATTTACTACTATTTATTCAGTAAACATAGCCAACATGCTGCAGACTTTGTAATGAAATTACTTATTTTAACTTGCAGTTTTGAAGCTGAGAATAATAAATAGGTTTTTAGTGGTTTTAAATTACCACTGCAGTTCAGGATTATTGCAGATTTCTATGCTCATAGGACTATGATCATACTGATTTTTAAAAGGGGACATGACATCAACACCAGCCAATTATTATTATGCTAAACCTCTTTTAGGGAGTACCACTAAGATGTGGCATAGTATTTCGCACAACAGAAGTTACAATCCTTTAAATACTTACCATTGGGTATACTCTAGTTATGTTGTAAGGCTGATGCAGTGTATATATTTTGAGAAACTCAACACTGATTCACTTATTAGTTGTTCAACAGATGCCTCAGCCATCATGATCAATCCTTTGCTCTCATTTGCTCTGAACTCATGAAATAAAGGTTTGCAGAAAACTGCTTTTGACAGATGCTATGTTTACATTTTGTAATCAAAGTGTGAGCTGTCTCTTATGCTGAAATGACAACTCTGTTGCATTCACTAAGCTGAAAAAAATGCAATAAATGAAATGGATCAACTGATTCTGACTGATCATAAATCAGTTTATAAACAAACAAAAAAGAACTAGAAGCTAACGGGGGACACACATATGATGTACTGTCATAGGTTTAAGACACATTTTTGAATATACTGGGGTTTTTTAAAAAACAGAAAGCTGTTTAAAGATAAATATATGTATATATGTTTTAGCCATAATGATCCTGTGCATTACATATTATTCACCTACCTTTTCAGCTGCTTGCGATGTACAAAAAAATATTGGAATGAAGGCAAGCCATACTATACAGGTAGTGTACATAGTGAATCCAATGGGTTTGGCTTCATTAAAATTCTCTGGGACACCCCGAGTCTTGATGGCATACACAGTACATGTAACCATTAGGAAAATGCTATACCCCAAAGAACATATTATTTGTAGATCCGTAATGTCACATTTGAGAACTCCTCTGGCTTTATCTGGTTCCACTGGTTTATGCTCATCATAATCTATTAGACTGTTGGGTGGATCAACCGCAAACCAAATGAAAACCCCAAGAAGCTGCACTGATATCAAACTTGAAGTGATAGCTAATTGTGATGTTGGGCTAATAAGCCGGGGTGCTGTCACTGATTTTTTGCCCTGTTCAAATATGCGGTAGATACGGTTTGTTTTAGTCAACAGAGCAGCGTAACTTATGCACATCCCCAATCCTAGGAAGATACGCCGGAATGAACACACTGCCACGTCTGGCTTGGCAATCATTAAGAACGTGATGATGTAACATAGAAATATTCCTGTCAATAAAACATAGCTGAGTTCCCTTCCAGAAGCCCTCACAATGGGGGTGTCATTATATCTAATAAATGTAGCCATGACAAAAATGGTGGCAATAATTCCAAGCATGGCCAAGAAGACTGGGATGACAGCCCATGGGGAATGCCACTCCAGCTTCACAATAGGAATTGGACTGCATCCTGTGCGATTCTCATTGGGACGTTGATCGTAAGAACAGAGTTTGCAGCTGACTTCATCGGCTTGGTACTGGTATCCATCACACAGCTCACATTGCCAACAACAGCTCATCCCTTTAATAATCCTCTTTCGTTCTCCTGGTTTACAAGGAAGACTGCAGACAGAAGTGGGGATTTTCTTCACTCCTTTGCCCCATTGCATTTCGTCCATCTATGGATAAAAGAATGTAAAGTAAATAGAACTGGCTATCTGGATGCAATTATCAGGCCACCCTAGAAGACTGGTAAGTTGTTAAAGAAAGAAACATGAATATGAATATATATGGGTAAAAACAGACAGCAGCAATATTAATCAACTGGGAATTAAATGAGAAATTTTGCCCAGAAAAAATATAGAGAGAATGTAGTTTCATAACAGAAGAAAAAAATAATGTAAATAAAAGTTATTACTGCAGGGAGATAGAATGAAAATAGCTTTATACAGATTCCAACATAATTTAAATGATGTGCTTCTTTTCCAATCAGCATGGTATCACCCAGACTATTTTGGTATTATCACCTGAAAGCATTTTGGTGTGTGTGTATGTGCATATGTGTATATTTGCAACAACACAGTGAACGTTCATATAGCCATGCATAATATTTTATAACCTTAAAAGCCAATTTTCATATCAATGACTTAAAAGTTGAATGAACACTGAAGTTTCAATTTAATTTGGGCATCTAGACAATCTTCAAAAATTGACTCTAAATGAACCATTGCTTCTCTACACACACACGCACGCACGCATGCACGCACACACACACACACACTTTTTTAAAATTGGATTTTAGATTATAAAATATTATGCACTGAATTAAGGTATGGGCAACTGATATTATCCCTCTTGGCCACACTTTCAAATGCTGGTAATCTAATAGGTTCACTGCCCTAAGTGATGTTGCATTCAGCATTACAGTTGTTCACTTATTTTAAGACTGTTGCTTACAGGTGGCAATCCTGTGTGCCTCTTCACATTACACACACTAGGATTCCACTTTAACTGCTAAGCTGCTATAGAATTCTGTGGTTTGGTGAAGAATGGTGAAACACTAGAACTCTCTGGATGAGAATTCTAAATTTTCCTGACTAAATTGCAAATCCCAAGATTCCATAGGCTGGAGCCATGGCAATTAAGGTGGAATCACAGTGGCTTAGTTGAGAAATGTGCAATGGCCTCTGGGCCAAAGAAAAAGTTGCATATCAAAGTCATAGGCCCTGTAAAAATAGATCGATGCCCCGGATCAGTGCTGCGGCAAATGCACACCACAGCACTGATCCAGCCTCCGTAGAACACAAAAAGGAGCCGATTTTGCCGGCTCCTTTTTGTGTCTATGAAGCAGTGCCATAGCCGTCGCCAGGCAGCTTGATCACACCCCTTTGGCGCAGCACCATTTGGTTGCTGCGCTTAAGGGACATCAACATGGACAGGTGCCAAGAAGGTGCCTTGGCAGCGCGGGGAGAGCTGTGAGTGTGGGGATGCTCAGCCCTCATCTCACCTGCAGGATGGCACTTTTTGCCCATCTATATCGAGCCATAGTCATCACAAATGATTTTGCCCACCCATGTTTCCTAAGCACATTAATTTACCTTGGAAGAAGGTGATAATGTCTTGCACACACTCATCTTTTCATTTCTTGCTCTGATGTAAAGTTCTCGAGTCATGGGTTACATAGTGTGTGCTAGTGTATGTGTACATATAGTCTCCTGCTAATTGTCCCATTCAACCCAAGAGTGCTTTTCAGTGTTGAGCTAGACAAACAGGTTAATAATGGACAGTATCCACTTCTACATTTATAACAGTTGGAAACAGTGTTCTTAATACCATAAAGGAAACTTGTATTTTTAATAAAAGAAGTACATGTGACTCTTTTATAAAAGAAACCAATTCTAAGCTGCAGTCTTCTTGTCCCCCAACTCTCTTTTTCTCTCTGTCACACACGCGCGCGCGCGCACACACACACACATATGAGAACGTACTATTTTTCACTGAAGTCAACTGATCTATACATGCATGTTTAATGGGGGGGGGTGTTAGATTACCAAGAGAGCAAACAATTTTTAAAGGATGATCTAGTAATGCTGATTTTTATTCATATCATGCCCATAAGCAACATATCTATAACTAGAGTTCCTAATAGCCAAAATAAGAATATATGTTGCTGTGATTCTCTTTTATTTGCTTTCATGCAATTATATTTTTATTTGAAATTTTTGTTTTTGTTTTTGTTTTTTTGGCTAACAGATTTCATATTTGTGTTTGTTTGCAGAAAGGTGAATATAAAATGAATCAAATGTTAAAGTAAGTTTATTCATCTCCTAGCCTTCATTGGCTCCTGAGGAAATGTACAAATAAAAACCAATTAAAACAATACAAAGATAAAACATTTTAAAAACACATTAAAAACTCATAAAAAGCACTCTTAAAATCCAGTTTTAAAACAGCTGAAACAGCAAGTTAAGGTAGCATTTTAATGCAAAATGGAAACAATTTCATTTTCTCTTGAGCTAGAGGGTCAGTGTGGATGAGATGAAGCCATGCTTCATGAAGGCAATTTTTTCTGACCAGGTCTGGCCTGAGAGATTCCTGGGACAAAGAAATAAATAGTAATGTAATCCAACCAAGCCAAATGTTCAAAGTCTGTTTGAGATTTCCCAACCTATCCTTGACAGGGTCACACTTCCCCTGAAGAATGAAGTCCGCAGTTTGGGAGTGCTCCTGGACTCATCTCTACAGTTGACATCCCAGGTGGAGGCGACAGCCAGGAGTGCATGGTGTCAACTTCGGCTGATACACCAACTGTGTCCCTACCTGGCTCAGGGGGACCTTGAAACAGTAGTACCTGCACTGGTAACCTCTCGCTTAGATTTCTGTAATGCGCTATACATGGGACTACCTTTGTACCAAGTTTGGAAGCTCCAACTGATTCAGAATGCTGCAGCCAGACTGATCACCAAGACACCGAAATCAGAGCACATTACACCGGTGTTGAAATCTCTACATTGGCTGCCGATTAGCTTCTGGGCCCAATACAAAGTGTCGGTTATTACCTATAAAGCCCTACATGGCCTGGGCCTGAGTTACTTAAGGGAACACCTTTCCTACATAATCCTCTCAGGACATCTGGCACAAAAATATTAGAACACCCCAAAAACAGGTTGAAAACCACCTCTTGTAAAACATTTTCTGCGATGGCTCCTAGACTTTGGAACAACCTACCGGGAGAGATCCGTCTTATACCTTCTTTGGAAGCCTTCAAGGGGGCATTGAAGACTAATCTCTTCCGGCGAGCCTATCCAACGGATCTCCTCTAATCTGATTTTGAACATCTGAATACGATGACTCGATTCTTACCACTGTTAGCAATACTGTAAAAACTCTTCTCTTTTTATTTCTGATTGATGTATCTTGTATTATCTATGTATTTTATGATTGTTTTACTGCTGTAATATCACTTCGATCCAAAGGGAGAAGCGGGAGATATAAATAAAATTTATTGTTGTTGTTGTTGTTGTTGTTGTTGTTGTTATATCTGGTACCAGAGGCAGAGAATTTCAAAAGTGATTCCTTTCTCGCTATAGGTGCATGATACTATTTTATTTTATTTTTATCTAACTATTCTCCTGATATGGGACTCATGGAAGTTTGGATTATAAATTATCAATTTGCTATCCTTTCATTTTAGCCTAAATCTGTTTTACCTATAGCATTTGCCTCAAGCTACACCTATATCTGATTGAATTGGTAAATATTCATAAAGGCTAGTGTTTCCATGCCTTAAATACAAACGTTAGTGCAAGTTGATCAAGGGCAAATTAACAAAGAACACACCTCTCTCCCTCCCCCCAACTATTGCCTGAAACAGAAAATTGATGTTCTTTCTTTTCATTAATATTACAGTAAATTTCCAGATGGCTTACCAGAGCTTAGAAAATGTTATGAGTTTGGAAAAGTCACAAACTGGCTGAGAAATGCTGGGTCAAACTGGATGAAGAATCTTGCATCAAACTGGCTAGGGATTCTTGGATACTTTTTTAAAAAAATATTTAAAGAACATAGAAAGTCTCAGCTTAAAAGCCCAGATGGAACATGCTAGGAGATAGAGTGTGCCTGTCATCACTATACAGTGTAGATCTGTACCATTACTTACCCACTCAAAATCCAAAATGAGATGTGGCCTTGGGTCATATATCAGGGTGGGGGGTGGGGGGTGGGGAGAGTGAGAATGCTTTGTACAAACTCATTCCTATATTCAAGAAACTATTTTCAAATTGTTTGTCATATCTGAAGATATAGATAATTGAATTGTTGTTGTCGTTGTATACTTTCAGTCTTTTCAATTTATGTCAGTCCTAAAGTAAACTTATTGTGATGTTTTCTCAGCAAGATGTCCTCTGATTTGCCCAAAATCACCCAGTAAGTTTCTGTGCCTGAGCAGAGATTCAAACTCTGGTCCCTTGGAGTCTTAGTCCAGTACTCAGACCATTACACTATATCATGCTGCTTCTCAGAATATTAAAGGTTTACAATGAAATACAAGTCTGAGAAACATTATATGATGCCTCTCTCAATGTCAATGTCAATCTTAATTCTAACCTCTTATTTATTTTGAAGGAATAATTAGGATTGTAATAAGTAATTCCCTAAAGGTAAAATACTATTTTCCACTTTGGAGGGAAAAACTAAGGCCTGAAACAGAGGGGTCAAAAGAGTGGCTTCCAGCCACTTCAGTGGCATGGTACACAGATGACACACACCTGCAATGCAGCTGCAAGCTGCTCTAAGGCTGCCTAAGGTATCCTGAGGCTGCCAGCAAAAGGAGCAGCAAAACTCCACTTCTTGCCAGTGGCCAATATGGGACCATAGTGGTGGCTTGCTTTAAGAGCAGGTGTCCGATTGCTGTGGCCCCTGGCTGGTCAGGGACCAATTGGAGGTGGCACAACCAGAGGCAGCACCAAGACACCACCAGTTTCACCTCATGAAAGTCCACTAAACAAACCATTGATAAAGCTCAGAAAAGTGAGAGTGGAAAATCTGGTGTAAAATACATATAACTATAATACAAAAGAAAGCAATTATAATAAAAATGCAAAACAGGCAAAAACAGAACCATTTTCAGAAGTAATAAGAACATCAGAAAAAATCAAGGGTATTTTTTGGCCAGGGGAATGAACCTTTTTTGCAGATAATATTTTAATATTCTTATCATACCCAGAAATGCTAATCCTTATGCTGCAAGAAATCTCAATTCAGTTTCAGATTTATACAGGATTCAAAATAATATTGCAAAATCAAAAATGATGTGCTTCACTGTGTCACTACAAGATCAAAGAAGTCTGTACAGTAACAATGAAATCAAAATCAATTTCTCCCATTTTAAATACCTTGGAATTATATTAACCAAAGATCTGAGCCCGCTAATTCACCAAAATTACATAATCAATTTTGTAATTAAATGGATTAAAAAGAAAATGCTTGGATTTTATCATGTTTATTCCTCTAAGGCAGTGAGGGGTGAAACAGGCAGTTGGCTATGAGTGGCTTCTGGCCACTCCAGCTGTGATCAAACCCCGATTGGCCTGGGACTGGAGTGGCTGGATAGCCTGATCCTGAAGTAGGCTACCGTTGCAGTCCCAAATAAGCCACCAGCAGGAGCATCAATGATATTGGTCATATACTTTACATTAAATTCACACTACTCTTAATAGAATACATAACCCACTTTAAAAAGCAAGAAAGCACACAAAAACAAACAACCACAACCCTATACTACCCATCTGGAAAACCTGAACTAAACTTTAGGCATGTTGGCCTTCACTATTACAACCAATTTGGAATTATCCAAAATTTAACTGCAGTGTTAAGAATAACCAATTATCAACATAGAAAGAGCTATTCATTTATAGATTAAAGACTTCTTCATTAGAGGCCTTAACTTTTA
The DNA here is from genome assembly GCF_019175285.1 of Sceloporus undulatus. Classification (NCBI taxonomy): domain Eukaryota; kingdom Metazoa; phylum Chordata; class Lepidosauria; order Squamata; family Phrynosomatidae; genus Sceloporus; species Sceloporus undulatus. The sequence continues at coordinate 45,725,256 of NC_056523.1, read as the reverse complement.
ACCATTGTTACAGGCCAGATAAATTTTAGTTGGTCACTTCTCAGCCTGTGCATCTACCATTAAATTGTTTATATATCATTAAATAATTACATATAATCTGGTAAAACCTATAGATGGTAGAATATAGAGCCAAAGAACCAAGATAATATCTGCAAATTTTCTCTCTTAAGGGCTTTCTGCATGGGCTAAAATGTCCATGTTCCCCTCAGCCTTACAGATGACACAGGGCAATACTCCCAGGCCAGGATCAGGCAGATTGGATGCTGTTCCTCCCTCATACATACTAAATTGTTTGGACAACAGCTTTCTAAAACAAGGAAGTCAAGAAATATATTGCACACAACTTCAAATTTTACAGTGATTAATCTGGAGAGTGGATAGTTCACTTCATGCATCTGAGGAAGCAGACCAAGCCTATGAAAGCTTATGCTACACTTTGTTTTTCACAGTTAGCCTCATAGCTGCTACAGGATCCCTTTGTATGTGTATAACTCATAATGTTATTTCTAATTTATGTCATTTTATTTTGGTTACTTCTTGTTCCAATTATTCCCAAAATATCAAACCATATCTAATAATCAATATAAGACTTATAAGAAGCCATATTTCAATAGAACAATGCATATTTGGCATTCACAAGATTTCAGGTTCATTTCCTAGAATATCCATTTTAAAAATTGGTCTCAGGCTATATAGACAGGTAAAATAACTGGGGAGGGAAAACATCTTCCTTTGGTCTATGCGAGTTGCATGTGTCTTAGGACATTATCACTTTAATAGTGCTATTCTAATGTTATTTAGCAAAGACAATACAATGGTGAAATTGCAACACTTATTTTCACATTGTGTTGTAATAACGAGGCATTAACTATTCATGAACTGTGCTTTTACATTTCACACGTTGAAAGAAGGGGTTGTGATGGGAGAGAAAGAAATTGGGTAATCTCTCGCCTCTAAGGAATTCTCCTGTGACTCACAGGTATGACACAGAAAGTGATTCTGCTGAACGACACACTGGGGGACTGGGGGATTTAAT
>NC_056523.1:45671330-45724210 GCF_019175285.1 Sceloporus undulatus | reverse complement strand
ATAATAATAATAATAATAATAATAATAATAATAATAATAATAATAATAATTATTATTATTATTATTATTATTATTTGTTTATATCCCGCCCCTTTGAGGTCAATTTATTTCTTGAAGCTTTAATGATGGATTCTCATTATGCTATTGAAACAAGATTGCTTTTCACATGTTCTTGATAGCAGTAACGAAGCGCTATTGGCAAGCCATTTTTTTTATTAATGAGAAGTTGCACTAGCATGATGTTTTGATGATGGGACAAGTACGGTATGTGCATGACGTCATGTGAAAATCTTCCTGTGGTTGTGTTAACATGATGATAGCATAGCACTTTCCCCCATTTCTTAACCTCTTGCGATAATCTCCAAAGTGAGGAATACTGACTAGATAGCCCAGATGTAACAAAGAAATTTGGTAAGGGTAAGAAATTTATGTCTCCACAGATACTGATGAACTATTCTTCCCATCTTCTATCACCTTGGCCAGATGTACTAAAGCTGACGGCAACTGAATTCCAATAATATCAAGTGGCACACAGCAGGCTCTCTGGCCCTGTGGTATAGACAACAACCAAATACACTCTGCAGTACTTAAAGCACTTAGCACTGCAGTCCCTCAAGTGCCACTTACTTATGTTTTGCATTTATACATAATGATAGTGAAATATGACAACAGATAAATATGCAGATTTGGAGAAAATCCCTCAGAGCCAAGCCTGGTTTGAAAATACTGCTCTAAAAGAAAGGGATTTGTTGTCACAATATTTATCATTAGATATTACTACATATCCCTTTTCCAAATGATGGATGAAGTAGAAACAATTTGCTGTTTTCAATACAGATCTCCAGTGTAGTTGTACTGTAAAACAACAAGATGTTCATTCTGAGCCAAACCCTTTGAGACCCAAATGAAAAGAAATTGAGTTCTACAGCATCTTCTGTGATTTTTGTTCCCAGGGTACCACTGGCAAGATAAGGAGGTAGATGCCTTTAAACTGTTGTTTTAAAAAGATCATATCAAGGAGGAGGAGGAGGAGGAGGAGGAGGAGGAGGAGTAGAATTAGTTGCTCTGTTAAGGGGGGAAGAGGAAAAAATTTTCTTCACAAAAGGGGTAGGAATCTTAAAAATGTGGAAGAAAGAATAGGAATGGAAAGAATATTCCTAAATATTCAAAAATATGTTGAAAGCTTTCCTTCCCCCCCTCCCCCCATCGTGTGATTGAGGGAGGAATTTTTGCTAGCATCTCAGGAGAGAAATCAGCAGATTAAAATTAAACATGGATTGTTTGTGCTGCATTTGGAGAGTTGCAGGGGTGAGGCTTAGCCTATTTAAGGCCTGCCCACCCAACATTCTTCCTCTGTGAAAGCTGGCCCACCCTCCCACCTCTACAGCTGTGAATTTTGTTCTGGTTGCTTTGGGATTGGGTAGGCATTTTCTCCCCTTTCCAAGAGTTTTTTCCTATCCCCACTGTTGTTTGGGAACTGAGACAATTGACTAGGGTGTGGCAATAAATAGGTTTCATGGCATAGGTGGGGGGACATAAAAATTCAGGTGAGTACCTTGGCACCCTCCTAAAGGGTGAAGGTGAATGAAGTCTTTGGATCTGAATTTTGGGCCTTGTAACTAAACAGGAGGGGAAAGAGAGTTGCCTTGGGGCTGCCTAAGATTTAAAACCTCACTTAAGTCTTGTGAGTTAAGTGAGGGAATGTTGGGTTGGCCTTCTGATTTTGGGCCAGTTCTCAGTTGCCCTTGGGTCTCAGATGTTTCATGCAGGGGAGGCTGAGGATGTGGTCTGGGAGCAGACCATCTGCCCCAGCTGTTCCCACACTTGGTTGTTCCCCCCAGTTGTAGCAGATCTTGAAGAAATATATTAAACGGATTAAGTTATATAAAGTTGCTCATTTTATAACCAAGTTCTTTGTGTCTGGTCTCATTATTTCCTGAGTTGATCAGCAAAAAAATGTTCTTCAAAAATCATGACAAAAAGAACTGTGGATTGATAAGAATCTTTGCAGTTCAGAACTTATTCTGCACTGTGACCCTCTTTTTGATGCTAGCTCACTTCAATAAAGCATCTACATTTCTCAGCCCTTCCTCTTTCAGTTAGTCACCCCATCCCTTAGCCATGCTTATTCACAGAGGTGCTATTCCTCAGCTCAACTATGCTATAAAGTCAATAGTTGGGCTGAGGGATGGAACACTGGATTACATATTCCTTTTCCCCATGGGTTCCTTTTGGATAGAGCTCCAACTGACCTAGAATCTCAGTCCATCTTGAAATTAATCTAGATTGGGTCCTTCAGATTCTAGCACATGGCATCTACATCATTCTGCAAAAGGGACCTGGAGATCCACTGGTTAGCCCTCAAAGATTCACATCTAGAGTTGCTTTTCTTTGCCAATGAGAAAAAAAGCCCTCACAGGTCTACTGGGTTTTGATTCAGGACATCAAATGAGATGTAACTTTCAAATAGGTTTAGCCTCTAGCACTTTGCTTTTAAAGTGGTGATGGTTTCTTGGAACATATCACTTCTGACAGTTTTGCATCCCCTCTCTCTCTCATTACTGCAGTATCTTCAAAGGGTGAAGTGAGTGGAAAAGAAGCAGGGCATTTAGTTACTTCTACGGTACACGGTTTCATAGTACAGGATTTGGATGAGCTGAAAAAGTTTAAAATAGCACTGCCTTCTCATCTGAGACCCCCTTTCTTGTATATAGATGGAAATGGCCAGGACAGTAGACAAGAATGCTCCTAAGCACCCCTTCCCATGGAGTGGAGTTAAGCACTCACCTTGGTTCACTAGGTAGTTGGCAGTGGTGAAGTGAGTGGCATGGGGAGTAGAGTGAAAATGGCAGAAAACTCAAACCAAGTAGAACTGAATATGGGCTACAGCTCATAGGAAAGCCTATGCAATTGCAATGGCAATGGCAACAGTGAAGAAATCCTTCTTCATTGTCAGCACTGAACCCACACCATGTCATCCAATGTGACCTTTTACATTCTGCCCACTAAAGCAGTATATGAACTGCTCAGCAGCTCATTGCGAAGAGTTTCCACAGCAGTTTGCAGGTAAAATCACTCATATTACCTCTGACTTGGATGCTGTAGTGAATACAGGTCAGGTGGATGTAACCTTGTCCCCTGATTGTCCACTGTTGTTGGATACATTTCAGTGTGTGCAACCTGAGCATGCAGACAGGAGAAGTAAGAGCCACTACATGCATACAGTCCCTCCTGGTTGTTGAAAGCAGCCCAATGGGGACTGGCACATTGAGTAAAAAGTAAATGCCTCACTAAAAGAAGGCAGGTTTCCATCTTGTCTTTAAAAAGACTGTGGTGAGCCCATTATATTATATAAAATCCACCACCATATTGCAGAACTATCAGCCAATCTCCATTTTTGGACAAAGTACTGAATCGTATGGTGGTCCCTTAGCTCTAGACATTCCTGGATGAATCAGGTTATCTATATCCACTTCAAGTCTATATCCACTTCAAGTGTGGCATTGGTACAGAAACAGCTTTTGTTACCTTGGGGGAATAATCTACATAGGAAACTGGACAAGGGAGTGTATTCCCGTTGGTTCTGCTAGGCCTCTCAGCAGCTTTTGATGTCATTAAACATGGTATCTTTCTGTTTTGTCTCTCTGTGATGGGGCTTGGGGGAACTGTTTTACAGTGCCTCCAGTCTTTCATAGAGGGGCAGATTCAAACAATGGTATTGTGGGAATGCCTCAGGGCTTGGTTTGGTCTCCTGTGCTGTTTAATATTTACATGAAACTTCTAGGAGAGGTCTTCTAGAATTTTAGGGTTTAGTGTCATCAGTATGTTCATGCCACACAACTTTATGTCCCCTTTCCATCCGATTCCAAGGAAGTTGTTATTGTACTTAACTAGTGTCTGGTGTCAAAAGTGGGTGAGGGTGAGAAAACTGAAATGAAATCAAGACTAGACAGAGGTGCTCTTGGTCAGTAGGAAAGCACAGGAGGGAACAGATACTATGGAGAATAGAGTCACACAGCTTGGGTGTGCTTCTGGATTCACATCTAAGCCTGGATGCCAAGATTTTAGGCTGTGTCCAGGTGTACATTTGCACAGTTAAAATTAGTGCACTAGCTACACCCATAACCCATACCTTGAGCGGTCAGATGGCTATGGTGACACCATGGTTATGGTGATACATGTTGTGTGGACTACTGTAATGCACTCTATGTCAGACTGCCTTTGGAAACTATTGAGAAACTTTGGCATGGTACAGACCACCTGAAAAGGGTGGCCTGCCGGCGCCTGTTTTTCTGCCAGAGGGAAGCCACAGCCACCAAACCGTGTGGTTTCTTGCCAGTGGAAAAAGACCCCGTGAAAAGTGAGCTGTTTTTATGCCATGGCAGTGGCGTAACAAGTGCGCCAGTGGCGCACTCTTTATGCAAGTGCCACAAGGCACTTACGTAACAATGGCAATGCCCATGTATACAGGGCACCACCATTGTTATGCCCTTGTCACTTGCTAGGGTTGAGGGGTGTGTGGGCGCTCCACTCCAAGGCAACCCATCTATTCCAGGCCTTTAGCAGGTCCAAAACGCTGTGGTCAGGCTGTGGATCAGAAATCAGAGATCATGTGATTCATAGTTTTTTGTGGGTTATTTTGGGCTATGTGGCCATGTTCTATAAGAGTTTATTCCTGACGTTTCACCAGCATCTGTGGCTGGCATCTTCAGAAAATGTTAACCTGGAAGAGAGTGGGTGTATTGTGTGACCCTGGGTGACCCTGGGTGAGGAGGAGTGATCCACATGTTAATCTGTATATTGTTCTGTTGTTGATGGCCTCCTCAGATGCAAAAGAGGATTAGTGTCTGCTAATTGGTGATCATTGCCTCTGACCCTGAGTGGTTTCTCATTTACCTTTGCTGTCCTGGTTTCGGTGTCCTTCAGGACTGCTAGCCAACCTTTATTTACTTTGAGGGTTTCTTCTTTCCGGTTGAAGTTGTCCAAGTGTTTGTGGATTTCAAAGGCTTCCCTGTGCATTCTGACCTGATAGTTGTTGGCATGGTCCAAAATGTCAGATTTGGTGCCCAGGATGGTTTGTAATCAGCTACTGCTGATCTTTCTGGCTGACTCAGTCTGCAGTGTCTCTCATGTTCCTTGATTCGTGTTTGGACATTGCATTTGGTGGCCCCTATGTAGACTTGTCCGCAGTTGCATGGTATGCAGTAAACTCCTGCAGCTGTGAGAGGGTCTCTCTTGTCCTTTGCTGAGCGTAGCATTTGCTGGATTTTCTTGGTTGGTTTATAAACCATTTGGAGGTTGTGCTTCTTCACCACTTTGCCTATTCTGTCTGTGACTCCTTTGATGTATGGTAGAAATATCTTCCCTTTGGGTGATTGCTTGTCTTCACTCCTCTGGGCTTTTCTGGGTCTAGCAGCCCTTCTGTGATGTGTGTGTGTGTCATTTAAACAGCATACCTCCAAAGTGACCCGAAGCAGCTTTATTTTGGCCTGTCTGTTCGGGCCCTTACATTGTTTTTGTTCACATCTACATACATGCTCTGGAAGCTTTTAGCAACCTCTTGAAGTGATATATTTCAGTGATTTCAGGCCAAGAAAAAAAGGAGGGAAACTATCTCTTTTGGGGATAAAAAACGAGCATATCTCATTCTTCTAAAGAAACAGTTGTATATCCTCACTTGTCAGTCCCTATGGGCTCCTACATATCTCAGAACATACCTTTGAAAGAACAAAGGGGATTAGGCTTGCCTCATACAGGGATTGTTAGTTTGTTGGTATCTTTGTGATGTTAAACAGAGTAGCCTTGTGTCAGTCTCAGGTGGGTTTGCTTCCTAAAAACCCTCATTAACTCTTAATTAAGTTGGATGCAGCTTTGTCAGCTAAAAATGGGTCAGCTGTTCCTTAAAAGTTTGCAGTAATTATATAACACAATATGTTTTAGGATGCCAGATCTCACATGTCTCTTCCTTATAGTTACACCTCCTAGAATAGAATGAGTGGTAGGAAAAGGGCTAGATATTAACAAGGAAGGAAAGAAATAAAGGAGAGAGGAAAGGAATGTAGTGCAGTTTTTGTTTTGTTTTTTCCTGTCCAAGATCAAAACCAGAAGACAGGGCCCACTGGAAGTATAAGGGGGCATAGGTGAAAGATGGCATACCCTCCAACTGTTCTGATTTAGCAAGGAGAGTCACAGTCAATCCACTGCCATTTCACTTATTCAGCTGATTCTTAAAAGTCCCAGTTTCTCCTCATCAGCCTCTCTCTCTTCATCCTCAGTTTACTTTAATTGGTACAAAACTGAGTTCAAAATGCAAAAATAAATAAATTAATAAAAATAAAATGTTTTCAAAAATTAGAGAACAAGATGTTCTTTCTCATTAATAACTTTTGCCATCTTTGCCACACTTTGTTGTTGCTTAACCAGATGTGTCCTGCTTTTCATGTGTGAAATGTGAGGGAGTATAAAATGAATGAAACACCATTTTCTGATCACATCGGAATGGGTAGTGTTGGTCCCTGGCCTTCTCTTATTTAAAATGTATATGCTACCTTTCTCCTATCACAGGACTGAAGGCAGCTTCCAACAATTAAAAATGCTTTAAAAAGTCCTATTAGTACAATAAAGTTAAAAACCAATCAAGCAACAATTTTATTTAAAGCACAGAGTTAAAACAGCTTAAAACACACTTAAAACTAAATTTTAAAATGTGCAAGCACAACACATTTTATTAAAATCTCCTTTGCTCCAACAAGTTAAGAGCCAAAGTTTTGAGGAAATAAGGTTTTTTCTGCAGGTAAAAAAAGTGAGGTGCGTTACAGACCGCTGAAAAGCGGCGGCCTGTACCTGCCCCTTTCCCCGGGGTATCGGGGCCTCAGTGGCCAGAATGGCAGCCACTGAGGCCCCGATCCATCGCTTTCCAGGCTGCAGGGAAGCGGCAAAAGGCTTCAAGACCCAAGGACACCCCGCGGTGGCGGGGAGGAGGAGAAAGGGGCCGCTTTATGAACAAGAAGCAAACATTCATCATGCTCACTATCTCATCTCTAGCTGTAATGGCTTCTAATGTTTTACACTTTTTTAAAAAAAAATCATTATTGCTAAAAAGAACATGTCTGCAATCTTTCTCTTGTTTTATATAAAACAATTCCATGCAATGTTTAATTAAAATAAAAATCAGTATGGAAATTAATTAACATACCAGGCTTGAAAATATCCCATTTCCCTTATGTTGCTATGGTTGTTCCCTGTAGCTGTTTAAACATCTATACTATGATTTCCACGGGTATATTATAAACAAGACTTGAGGATTGTTCTCAGATTTATTGTTATCTTGCTGATTGTTTTCCAACTTCAGTCACTAAGTCAATAGTACAAACAGTTTTGGTACATTTAGCCTCACAAACAGCAATATTTGCATGCCATAGCTCCTTGGGCTTATCCATTTAAATCTTGTAATTAGCTTCTAAATCCAGGGTTTCAACATGATAATAATTTGAGAATGTGTCAATAACCACACAGTCAATACAAATAACAGCAATAGACAAAACTAGATTTTATCAAAAGGCCTGAAAGGGGAAAATGAAAGAATTCCTCAATTAAAGGATCAACTTTGAATCTGGAAATTTCTAATCTGTACCCAATGCCAACTGTGCTGCATCTGTTAATGATTAGCAAGAAGGAGGGCTCCTATCCAAGGCACCCCCTGGTCACTCTTATCATCTATAGTTGTGATGGTGTTAAATCCAGATGGTATTTACTCTATCTTCATGCACAACACCATCTAATACTTGAACTAAGATTGTATCACCACTAGCTGTGAGGCTGAGATATACACTCAAGAAAAATTAGGGAAACTCTCAGAGTACCAACTGTCCTCTCTGACATAGGGGCTGTGCAAATAGCCCTGAAGGGGCTGCCTTGAGCCACCCATTTTACAGCCAGATCGGGGCCGTGGCAACCGCATGCTGCAGCTCCAATTTGGCCTTTGCAGGGTGCCAAAAGTAGCCATAAAAAGTGGAAAGGTTGCGATAGCTGCAGCACTGTAACTTTATAGCACTCCTTCAGCACTGCATCATGCAGACACAGTGCCAGAGGAGCACCATGATGCCACGCGCTGTGCAGTGTGGTGTCCGATGTCACTCCACCCTGGGGTGAAGCCGGGGCATGTGTCATGTAGATGCTACACCCCAACTCCACCCCCAACCCGGCCCAAACTGCTGATCCTAACTATAATTAGGATCATCGATAGTGGAATGCATGGCGGGGGATTGGACTAGATAGCCCTTGCAATGCTCTTCAACTCTTAAGAGTCTATTCCTCTATTATTCATGGTGGTATGGTGACAAGATTTATTTGGCTTGGGCCCAGGGTACTTGGAGGACCGCCTCTCCCCATATAGTCCGCCCCGCACACTCAGGTCATCTGGGAAGAATTTGTTGAGGATCCCGACAACGAGATATGTGTCAACTTCACAAAGGGCCTTTTCCATCTCGGCCCCTGGGATCTGGAACACCCTTCCCAAGGAACTCCGCTCCGCCACCTCCCTGGATCTCTTCAAAAAGAGATTTAAGACCTTCCTGTTTCGGCAAGCCTTCCCCAATGTCTCTTGATACTATGTGACTCCCCCCTATATGTACAGTATTATCGAGCACATTTAGTGGGCCTGGATCTGATGTATGGTTTTAATTTGTAATTTTGAAATGTTTTTACTGAAGTTTTATTTATATATTTCAATTTTTACCCTGTATTTTGTATTTGTCATTGCAGTTCTTATCTGTGCACTGCTATGATCAATGCAGAATAGCGGTTTATAAATAAAACTTATTATTATTATTATTTGCTTGAGCTTCTAACAGTGTTGTTGATATCTGTTGCTTGCTACCACCGCCTTATAGCTCTGCCCTTAGTCTTTGAATAGTGCTTTCTTGTGGTCTAGAGGATATTTGTTGTTTTCCTGGTTTTGTTTGTGTCTGTGTATTAAATATGGGTTTAATAATGCTATTGTGCTATACCTGAGTATCTTGCAATTTCCTTCATTATAATGGGATTTTGGGGAGCAGAGTGTCAACTAATAGTAGAGGTATAATGCCCATATGTTTGTAGCTCATGCTTTGGCTTTGTATCAAAAAGTGTACTGTTTGACATGTAGGAGGTAAGGCATGTTGGTACAGATCAATCACACACAGTCCTAAATGCATTTTAGCAGCTATTGGGCCATTTATGTTTTCACACTCAATGTGTCTGACACATAGTTCTAAATGGCATTACATTACTAATATCACCCAGTAATTTGGTAATTGATTTAGAACTATCAGTGAAAGAAAGAATATCCATTACTGTTCATTTCCCAGATGAATAATGGTTCTTCTGGGATATAATAAGAAACCTAACTAGACCAGACTAGAAACCAGAATCGAATAGACCAGGAGTGAAAATTCTTCACCATGTGCAAGGAGCTATCCATCACAAAATCGCATGTAGCTTTTCTGTGTAAAAACACTTTTTTTGTGCCAAAAGTTTTTTCCTGTACAAAAAAAAGGAGTGTTTCCTACACAGGGAACTGTGTGTTTTTCACAGAAAACAAAATATTCTGTAAAAGGAATATATTTGCTTTACCAAAAAAAGAGGAGTGCAAAGACAAAAAAGTGTGTGAAAAATGTGTGTGTTCCTAGAATACCTCGAAATTGAAAACAAAATGGAAATAACTTTTGTTCCACAATGGAGAAAATACTATGAGAACTATTCATCCTCACATACAAGGATGAAGAAAGTAGACTTACATACCATATCTATATCTGATTCTCATCAGAACTTCTATATTTACCAGACCGAGTATAATTTTAAACCAATGCTGCTCATATCACAAATATTAAACATGAGATCAGAACCGATGACTGCTGGTTTCTATTGCAACATGTCTGTGTTAAGACAGAATGGCTTCCAGAACTCCTTCAGGCAGTATGATTATATTCCTATTGATTATACCATTAAAGCCTGATCATGAATTCTGCAGTCAACTGCTGGATTTTCTCTTTCAACAATTTGCCTGTTTTGAATGTGATTCAAAAAGAACATTTTATCTCCCTTGATTGTTAAGTATGTTTAAGGCTGCTGCTGCTGCTGATTTCTAAGACTCTACTCCTTTCCCCTCCTAAACAGAATCACCAAGACTATACTCATTTGCTCATTTATCCCACACTCCAAATCTTATGAAATCATGGTTTGCCATTCTGTTTCTCTCTTGTGGCTGTGTCAACATTCCTGTGAATGCCAGACTATTCTATATTCAGTGAAGTTGGCACTGTCTCCTACCCATAAATTGATTACCTGCCTTGTGCAACTTCTACTGATAACTCAAGGGTCATGAAGACTGGCAGCTTGGAGTCCCTTCTGGCTGCTCCAGCCCCATTCAGCCCCCAATCAGTATGGAACCATGGTGACTGCATGGTTCCTGTCCCAATCCAGGCCACCGCCTTGGTCCCCAGTCCAGATGCCAGTAGAAGTAGCTTTTCATCACTCCTTTCTGTACCAGCTCTTCTGAGTTGCAGTGCTCTCCACATGCTCCCCACATGGCTTCTGGCCACTTTTGGGATGTGCATCATCTGCATGCCTTGCCCATGAAGTGGCCGGAAGCTGCTTTTTCCTGCCCATCTGTTTTAGGCATCAGTCTCACAACCATTTTTTAAACATTATTATTGTATGTGGATCCATTCAGTCAAGATGTTCATTATGACTAGCAAAATCATATTTGTAAATTATTGTGGAAAAGAGAAAAAGGTTTTGATTTTGAATTTCTGACATACTTTGAAATGTTAGTGTCATATAATTAAGAACTTAAGGATTGTGCTGGATCAAACCAGAGATGAATCTAGCCTATTGTTGTATTCACACAACAAGGACTGTGTGGATGACTGTAGAAGCACACAAACAGAACATGAATGCTATACTACACTTCTATTCCCAACAATTGGCTCTGAAAGGATAGATACTACAGGGCTCAAGCAGACAAGAAGATTGGATCCGCCTCTGACAGCTCCAGCTGCAAGCGAGCCTTGATCAATGTGGGACCATTGTGACCAGAAATCACAGTTCAAAGGCTGACCACTGCTGTAGTCTGGAATGGACTGCTGGCAAGGAGTGGGTTCTATTTGGCTCCTTTTGTGGTAGGGTTTGGATCATCATAGGCAGCCTCAACACAGTTTTGGGTCAGTCCAGGGGCATGCATCATCTGCATACCATGCCCTTGAATTGGTCCAAAGGTCGTGCTTTTTGCTCATCTGTTTCAGGCCTCAGAGTAGCTGCTAGTCATGACTAGTTGCCCTTTCAAGGTCATTCAAGTTGGTTACTATCATTGTTTTTAGCAACAAATCAGATAGCTCACTATGTGAATAAATACTTTTTTAGTCTGTCCTAAATTTTTCACCATTCAACCTCAAGTAATGCCCTGGTGTTTTAGTATTTAGAAAGAGAAAGACTTCACCATATATCATAGAATCATAGAATCATAGAATCGTAGAGTTGGAAGAGACCACTAGGGCCATCCAGTCCAACCCCCTGCCATGCAGGAAATCCAAATCAAAGCATCCCTGACAGATGGCCATCCAGCCTCTGTTTAAAGACCTCCAAGGAAGGAGACTCTGTCACCCTCCGAGGGAGTGTATTCCACTGTCGAACAGCCCTTACTGTCAGGAAGTTCCTCCTAATGTTCAGGTGGAATCTCTTTTCCTGGAGCTTGCATCCATTGCTCCGGGTCCTGTTTTCTGGAGCAGCAGAAAACAAGCTTGCTCCCTTTTCAACATGACATCCTTTCAAATATTTAAACAGGGCTATCATATCACCTCTTAACCTTCTTTTATCCAGGCTAAACATCCCCAGCTCCCTAAGTCGTTCCTCATAGGGCATGGTTTCCAGACCCTTCACAATTTTTGTCGCCCTCCTTTGGACACGCTCCAGTTTCTCAATGTCCTTTCTGAATTGTGGCACCCAGAACTGGACACAATATTCTAGGTGGGGCCTGACCAAAGCAGAATACAGTGGCACTATTACTTCTCTTGATCTAGACACTATACTTTTATTGATGCAGCCTAAAATTGCATTGGCCTTTTTAGCTGCCGCATCACACTGTTGACTCATGTTCAACTTGTGGTCTACTTGGACTCCTAGATCCCTTTCACACGTAGTTTCATTCAGCCAGGTGTCACCCATCCTATATCTGTGCATTTTATTTTTCTGCCCTAAGTGCAATACCTTACATTTCTCTGTGTTGAATTTCATTTTGTTAGCTTTGGTCCAGCTTTCTAGTCTATTCAGGTCATTTTGGATCTTGATCCTGTCCTCTGGGGTATTAGCTATTCCTCCTAATTTGGTGTCATCTGCAAATTTGATAAGTATGCTCCCAATTCTGTCATCCAGGTCATTGATAAAGATGTTGAATAGCACTGGGCCCAGGACAGAGCCCTGTGGGACCCCACTGGTCACTTCTCTCCAGGCTGAAAAAGAGCCATTGTTGAGCACCCTTTGGGTTCGGCCGGTCAACCAGTTACAAATCCATGTAACAGTTACCTTGTCTAGTCCACATTTTACAAGCTTCTTTGCAAGAATGTCATGGGAAACCTTGTCAAAGGCCTTACTGAAATCAAGATATACTATATCCACAGCATTCCCTTCATCTACCAAGCTGGTAATTTTATCAAAGAAAGAGATTAGATTTGTCTGGCATGACTTGTTTCTCTGAAACCCATATTGAGTTTTTGTGATTATGGAAATACCATCTAGATGTTCACAGACTCTCTGTTTAATGATCTGCTCCAGAATCTTTCCTGGGATTGATGTCAGACTAACTGGACGATAATTGTTGGGATCCTCTTTTTTCCCCTTTTTGAAGATGGGGACAACGTTTGCTCTCCTCCAGTCTGCTGGGATCTCTCCTGTTTTCCAGGAGTTTTCAAAGATTATTGCCAATGGCTCCGATATTACATTTGCCAGTTCTTTTAATACCCTTGGATGGAGTTCATCTGGTCCCGGAGACTTAAATTCATTTAGATTAACAAGGTGTTCCTCTACTATCTCTTTACTTATTCTGTGCTGAAATTCCCCTATTCTGTCCTCTGCTCCATTATCCTCAAGTTGAGCACCCTTTTCCTTTTCTGAGAAGACTGAGGCAAAGAAGGTGTTGAGTAATTCTGCCTTTTCTCTGTCCCCTGTTAACATTTTGCCATCCTCTCGACGCAGTGGCCCTACCATTTCCTTCTTCTTACTTTTGCTGCGGACATATCCATGGTATAATTCTCTATACCATGGATATAAAATAATCATGCCTCTCCTCACTTTTTATAAGATAATCAGTCCCAAACATTCCTCATCGAGTGAGTTGCTCCAGTCTCTTGATGTCCCAAAAGAACTTCACAAAACATGGAAACATTTTATAATAAAACCATTTGTGTGTGTGTGTGTGTGTGCGCACATGCGTACATTCCCTTGCTATGGCTCCAGTACTGTGAAACCTATGCATTTGAAACCTGATATGCATACTAAGGGTAGCTTAAATGTGCTCATGTTGAGTTGATTTTAAATTTTGTTTAATTTTAATTGATTTAAATATCTTTATAGCTTGCAGTATCACACTGAGATATTAGATGACATTAGATGGCATACACTAGACTCATGGATAGTAAGATGGCTCCTTGGATATGAGAAGGGGCCTCAAAATGGTCTTCTGAATAGTAGAAAGTCTTGAGAAAATGTGTCTGTTCCTAAATCAGGAACCATGCTATCAGGAAGATTTTGGATAGTGTAATTAAAAGTAGTATTTCAATGCTCTAGCCAGTCACGCATGCACACATGCATGCACGTGAATGCATGAACACACACACATAGTGACAGAATTAGAAGTTTTTGGTGGCTGCACCCATGTAGGTAGGTGTCCCATTTCCATGTCAGATTTTGTGATGCACAGTAGAAGCAACAGTGCAGAAAGGGAAGAAGCACATGGGACCCATTTCCACTGCCAGGGTATGTGTAGCGTTTCTGGAAAACTCTGTGGCAAACCAGGGGCCAAACTGACCTGAGGTGAGGCCTGTTTACTCCAGGATTGGGCTGGATCAACTGGATCCATGTGTGGTCTGCCAGGGTCAGGCCTTAGGGTTTTGTTCTGCATCATCTAAGCAGGACAACGCAAGGTCAGGGTGAACACAGGTATTTTGACCAATGCGGACAACCTCACAGAGAGAAGTGGGAAGAAATGGAGTATGGGATGATGATAAAAAGTTAAGGTTTTTTTTTAAAGAATCACTTTGTTTCCCATGCTATAATCCATCCTACTTCCATTTACCCAGCAGTAGGGCCTATTGAACTGAATGATATCTACTTCTGAGTGGCCAGAACTGACATAAAAGACAAAGCAATGTATATGGGCAAAGCTTTATGATTTTAGAAATGGATTCTCCTAACCCTATGGGGAGATGCTGGAATTTTCTGTATGTTAAGTATATGAACTACCATGAAAGTGAAGATTCAAACCACAACCAGAATCCCATGTTTTCATAGCTGATTCCTTGTTATCAAAACACATAGCTTTAGAAACATTTCCAGTAGCTGCCACTGAGGATATTTCCTTTTCCTTCATCAAAGAAATGGATCTTGGTCACATACAGATTGATCGTTGTGATGTTCAAATTGCATTGGAATCTAAGCTGTATCTTTCTCTTCCCTGTTTCCTGTTTCCTTGTGTACCAAGCACTCCTTTGCATCATTGTTTTTGTTACATAAAACTCCTTCTGCTATAATTATTTTAGCCTATTTTATTTTATTTATTAAAATTATATTCTGTTTTCCTGCCACAAAATGGCACTCAAGGTAGCCAACAGTAATACAATATAAATAAAGTGTAGTACAAATGAATTCCAAACATAAAAGTACAATAAAAACATAACATCACAGTTTTAAAACTCACTTATAAAAGGGAGGGGGGGAGCAGCCAGCCACTCAGAATTCCCTTCAAAAACAGCCTAAAATAGATGTCAACATGCTCCCTGTAAATGAACATTGTTCACCTGTCTGCCCACAGCTTTCTGAATCATCTTAAATTTAACCTCACCTAGAACATTTTTTTTTAAAAAAAAAAAAAAAATTAAAACAAGGTACAATCATGGCCAGAAGATATAACCCCAGGAACAAGTATAGTTGGTGCACAAGCCTCAACTGTGTTTTAAAACCAATTTAAAACCACTCTTCATAGAATCACAGAATCATAGAATCATAGATTTGGAAGAGACCACAAGGACCATCCAGTCCAACCCCCTGCCATGCAGGAAATCTCAATCAAAACATTCCCGACAGATGGCCATCCAGCCTCTGCTTAAAGACCTCCAAGGAGGGAGACTCCACTACACTTCAAGGAAGAGTGTTCCACTGTCGAACAGCCCTTACTGTCAGGAAGTTCTTCCTAATGTTGAGGTGGAATCCTAATGTTGAGGTCAGTATCTGACTCCAGAAGAATATTTTTAACTAATAAGCATGCCATGCAAACATCAGTGGGAAAAGGTATCATCAATATTAATCATGACACAAATTATCATGTTTATACCAAATTGCTATCATGTACATATATACTATATATTCTGCTCATCAGAGAAAACATTGTAAAAGATTACTACATTTGCCACTTATGTGTGACTTAGGGGCAAAGCAGATGGGCAGGAAAAAGTGGCTTGAAGCTGCCTTTTCTGAAGCCACATTGAAACCCCACCAACCACACTGCCGGCTCCCAAGGCAGCTGGAGTGCTCATGGCATGACCACATGGTATGGCTTCAAGCCAGGAAGAAGTGGAAAAAAGCTTCTTCTTTTTGAAATGGCTTTTCTCTGCATAAGGCACCTAGAGGGCACTTTTCTGCTGGCTTCAAGGCATGTGTCATCTAAACGCCACAGCTTCAAGTCAGCCAGAAAGCACCTCTTTTTGCCTGTTTGTTTAGCTCCTTTTGTACATAAGCCTGTAAATTGTTTTAAATACTTGAGCCTTTTCTTGGGAGGGTGGGGAAGAGTGGCAAAAAAACAAGATGAAGAATAGTCTTACGTTTCACTTTCTTCAGATTTCCGAGATATGTACCTATCTTCTCACAAACAATATCAGCAACAGACCCTATAATGGCCTTACAACTAGGTCTTATCCACTCAACAGAACTTTTCCCTCTGTTCCTCTGGGTCATGAAAAGTGAATAATGGGGATGTAGATGCAATATTCTTCATTTAGTTGATATAAATCAGTTTCTGCTTTGTGGAAAACATTTAATAGGAACTGAGCTTTCTTCAGATTATTTACCTCTCCTGAAACTCAGTATAGACTCAAGCACAATTACTGTGCTTCTATTCCAAAAAACAAACGAAAAGGGGAAAAAAAAACTGTGAAAAATGTGCATATATTTTGAAATACACAAGATAATGTTTAAGTGAAAATGTACATAAAAAACAAAGGTATCTATTTTGCCATTTCACATGCTAGCAAGACTCCCTTTTAATTTTTATTCCAGATTGTAGGGCTACTTGGTTATGTTCTTATATATCTTTAATGCAAATGACAGACACTATTATGTCTTTTAAAAATAAATGTAGGAAAGTAAGTGTATCACCTGGGGCTCTGGAAGATAACAGCATAGCTATTGCCATAAAAAAAAGTCTCAGAGCTGCAATCTCCACGTTACTTTTTCCTTACACCACTGTAATTGTTTATTTACCACAAAATATACCTTTTAAATTATGTTGTACACAAAATGCACCTTATTATCAACAATATATTTCCATTCTCCCCAAATTCTCCTCTCGTCATTACTGAGAGAGTAAAATATTTTATTTGATTCACATGTCTAGTTTTATTTTATTATATTTTTTTAAAAATGAATACATGCATGTGCATGAAATATTGTTTTGGTAAAGGCATCCCATCAAATTAAGCAAATGGCAAGGAAGATATGCTAAAAAGCCTCACCATGTTTTCCACTCACTATGCTTTTGGAAAGTAAGGCCTGAAGTTGTACTTGGGCCTTTAACAGCATTTGAATAATTAATCTGCAGCTTTACTGCGTGCATCAATGCAAATTTTGAAATAATAAGCATTTTCTGGGAAAGTGTAGATGAAGCACTTTTCTGACAGCACAGCAGGCTAAAAATGTGCTGGACCTGAATGCAGAATGAATAGTTCTTTGAGCTCATCAGGGACATTATAGAAAGTGCTCATTCTAGCCAGGCTGTCTTTAATGCTGTTACAGTTTATGGGAAATTAGGGTGCATCTGAAACAAAACAAATGAATATCAGATACAGTGAAAACAACAACCAAGCCCTTGGGAAAAGCTGATGGGAACCGAGGAATGCCTGGTTTGGGAACAAATAATTCCGGGGGATGAAGGAGAATTTTTGATTGCCAAATGGAGACAGAGTAGAAATAATCTATAAGCATACAGTAGAAATAATTGATAGTCTATGAAAAGGGTCACTTACATGTCAGAGACATTTGGAGAGTGACTTATACAGGTGTTTCTATATTAATTCTAGACATCTCTGAGCAAAGATTGGGACATGGGAGTGTTTGGTTTTAAATGAGAACAAATAGTGAACATAACAATTCTATTGTATTCTTTCATACAATAGAAACAATTAGTGACACATGGTCATCTTGTGATATAACTGGTTGTAATCCCACCTCGATCCATTCGGGAGAGGCAGGAAAATATAAATAAAGCATTATAAGCTTTTTGGAGTGATAAGGAAGGACATATTGCAAACACAGGCAAAAATAATATTGTTAATCCTAACTAGAGTAAACACCTAGAATCAGTGGGATCTCACTATATGTTGACCAATTCATTCAAGAACCTGATTCAATGAATCTACAAAACAAAAGGATTCAGGTATTTTACAGTGTCAAATGAAATCTCAAATGGAAAATATTCTTCCACAGAATGAATAAGAGGGATGAAATAAGCCCTCCCCAAAAGTAATTTAGAATTGGGTAGTGGTTTGAGTGTTAGACTCTAACTGTGGGGACGGTTTGATTCCCCCTTCGGCCATGAAAACCACTGAGTGACCCTCATCAAATCACACGCTCTCAGCCTCAGAGAAAGGCAAAGACAAACCTTCTCTGAATAAATCTTGCCAAGAAAACCACATGATAGCTTTAGGGTCACTATAAGTCAGAAACTACTTGAAGGCACACAACTACAACAAACAATCCGCATCATTTCAAATTAAAGTATATTTCACTTTTGCCGATTGTAGTGAAGTGAGCAAACCAGATGCAACCTGCTGAGGGGACATGGGAAGTAACAATGAAATTTCACCAGCATGTGGATATTTTTCTCATTCCTCTGGTGCCCTCATAGCCTGTGTACTCTCAGAAGGACAGTCTGATCACTGTTAATGTTCAGTACACTGATACTGAAAATGGGGTAAAGCATGTGTCTTTAAGTTACCTGTCAACCTATGTTGAGCCCATGAATTTCATACAGAGTTCTTAGGACTGGATAAACATTTCAGTTTATAATGGTGGGGAAT
Organism: Sceloporus undulatus; assembly: GCF_019175285.1. Taxonomy (NCBI): domain Eukaryota; kingdom Metazoa; phylum Chordata; class Lepidosauria; order Squamata; family Phrynosomatidae; genus Sceloporus; species Sceloporus undulatus. The sequence continues at coordinate 45,705,671 of NC_056523.1, read as the reverse complement.
AGCTGGCCAACATAATAATAATAATAATAATAATAATAATAATAATAATAATAATAATAATAATAATTTATATCCTGCCCCATCTGCACTTAGGCAATCAGGGCGGCTTACATGATTAAAAATTATACATAATAGAACATATCAATTTCCTTTACAGTAGATTATGACTTTCTACCCATGGCCTCCTACTGTGATTACCATCTATCAGGAAGATAAAACTATGAAGCCCAGGCCTCACCCAAATCAGAACACTGAACATCTGCCTAAAAATGCAGAACATGAGTTGTGGACTGTACACTATATCCCTGACTCTTGAAAGATTCTGCTTCTTACTGCTAATAACACAAAGTGAGGCAAAATGACTTAGAAAAGACCCAGCAGCAACTAGGGAAGATCATAATAATTTGTCTTTAAGGAACTTGAATACTGATGCACATATCACAATTGAATCAAGGTCCTTCGTTTAAGCTCCTTGACTGACTGAATTGATTTAAAGTATTTTTCAAGCATGAGAGTTGTAATGAGCTGAACAGCCCAGACAATGAGTTCACTACTGTGGTCTTGGTGAGTCATTTCTTGGAACAATGTCATTCTGCAACAGTTCCCAGACTTAGAGCAATAGAGAAGGTGAATCTCTTGGATAAGAGAATTCTGTTGAAAAAGAGAGTAGATTTTAAAATTAAAATCTTTGAGGCTGTACAGATGGGCGGTGTGTGGTTGCCCTTTTGCAGGCTGGATCAGGGCCATGGCACTCTCATGCTGCAGCCCCAATCTGGCCTCCAGAGAGCACAAAAAAGAGCTGCAAAAAGCAGCTACATTTTGTGCCCTCCAAGGGGTGCCATAGCCACGGCGGCATGGCTTTATGCAGCATGTAGATGCAGCACCAGAGGAATGTCATGATGGCGTGCTCCATGTAGACCAGCACGCTCCAAAATCACACCCTAGGGGTGGAGTTAGCATGTCCAGCATGCAGATGCTGTGCCCTAACCCCACCCACAGGCCGGCACAAAGTGCTGGTCTGTATAGGCCCCTTGTTCACTCAAGGCCTGAATAAGGATCTTTCAGTTTTCTGACAGCTCCTTTCCTTTCAGTCCAGATATAGCTACATTGCCTTGGTGGTGCAGCGGTAAAATGCCAGTACTGCAGCCGCTCACTCACAAAGAAGGTTGTGAGTTCAATCCCAGCCAGGGGCTCAGGGGTGACTCAGCCTTGCATCCTCTGAGGTCACTAAAATGAGTACTGAGCTTGATGGGGACAGTTAACTTACAGAGACTGCTCAGTGTGGTATGAAGTGGTATATAAATGAAGCTGCTATTGCTATTGTTGCATGTCAATGAAGGTTATCTACTTTTTCTACAAGATTTTTTAAAAAAAACAGCCTTTGCTCACATTTTTTTTCACACCAAAATATTTTTTTCTATATAGAAATTTTTGTTTCCTAAACAGAAAATACTGTCTGCTGCATATATCAGCCATGTGCAATTTTTGCACAGAATAAGTCCTGTGTTGTAAAGATTCTTGTCAGTCCATAATTCTTCTTCTCAGGGTTTCCGCACATTTGAGTACACATTTGCACAAACTGTGTTATATATTCTTTCATCCCCAGATAATATTTTATGCAGGCACCTGAGAAGGGTGCAAAAATCCAGCATAAATGATATAATTTCCTAACAGATATAAAACACACAACACATTGAAATTTTATGCCCAATGTTCCTTTTACTCAGACATCATGCCATAGCTGCAGTGGTTACTGGTGGCTTCCATGTCAATGGGGTGGTGATTCCACTCTGATATCTAGTTTGAACTTTAAAGGTTCTTCCCATGCTGCCAAAACCTATTTGCAAAATTGGTTCAGTGCTTGGGCTAGAACCAGCTAAAACCTGAAGTAGATTTACCAGCTATTGCTACATAGTTTTTGTTTTGTTTTTTAAAATATCTAGATTAAAAACATCTTGTTGGGTCATTTCCTTTGAGTTTACAGCTTATGTGGTAAGTAGCCAAGATAATCTTAATGAACTGTTGTGAGCAAAACATGGCTTTAGCATCCTCAAGTGACTTCAGGTTTTCTGGCATGATATAGCTTGTCACTGGGTGCTGTGAACCTAGGTGAAATAGAGCTGGTAAAATGAAAGCTGACAGCTTTGATGAATGAGAACACACTCCCTAATGAACAATTCACTCAATCATAATGACAATGGGTCACGGTCCTTGGCTTTTACTGACCACTTCACTGAAACTTAAGAATGTGGGGGAACTTTTATCCACATAGCAGATTTCATTTGCTATTACAGAAGCTGAGAAGCATATTGAGTTTTGAGTTCATTGTCAAAGGCAACAACAACAACAACACAGTTGTACTAATTGTGTGTTTAAAATGTCTTACTTAAATTATAAGGAAATTGATAGTTTCCACTACAGTTTGAAAAGTTTTTATACATGATTTTAACTTTCAATGTTTTCTACTTGCCATAAGTCCTTCTCTTCAGGGCATTCTGGAAATTCAAACTGAAATGTAAGTGTAAGTGCATTATAAAAATAGACCTTTCTTGTGTCCATAACATATATAGCAATAGCAATAGCAAGTATATTTCTGTACCACTTATCAGTGCACTTAAGCACTCGCTAAGTGGTTTACAAAGTGTAAGCGAATTTCCCCCAACAATCTGGGTACTCATTTTAGCGACCTTGGAAGGATGCAAGCCTGAGTTGAGCTTGAGCCCTTTTGCTGGTATTACGTATGGTTTGAGTGAGTGGCTGCAGTACAAGCATTTAACCACTGCACCATCAGGGCTCCTATCAATTGTTATAGGAGAGAAAAGGTAGAAAAAGAAAAATGTAAGTCCATACAAGAGTGTAAAACATTGTTATTGTTATTGTGTGTCTTCAAGTAGTTTCCAGCTTATTGTGGCCCTGTGAATCTATCACAAGGCTTTCTTGACAATATTTGTTCAGAGTGGGGTAGCCTCTGCCATCTTTTGAGGCCAAGAGGTTGTGACTTGTCTAAGGTCAAGTCACCCCATTGGGTTTCCATAACTGAAAGGGGATTTGAACTCTGGTCTCCAGAGTCATAGCCCAGCACTTAAACCACTACACCATGCTGGATCATTGATGCAAAAGTAGATTAGGGTATTTCAGCAGATGTGTGGGGATGTAATGAGTGAAACACATATCAGAATAACTAAGGAAGAATTCCCCACTCTAGAGACCTCAAAATCATGCTGAGGAAGGGTTTTTGACAAATAGTTGACCAGAGTATTGTGTCAGAATGCTATTGGATAAAAATATTTTATTCCACCCTGAACCAGAGAAACTAGGAGTCCACCATTCCAAAAGTTCCAATATAACATTTTCTTTTTGTAGTCTGCATTGGAGTAAACAACTTATAATGGTCTGGGGCCAATTTTTCCTCCCTAGTGTACAGTGCAAAGCATATCAGGCCAGAAATGCTTTTCAAATAAGAATATGAGTTCAAAGCCCTGCTCGGCTGTGAAAACCCACTGGGTGACTATGGGAAAAATCACACTCTCTCAGCCACAGAGGAAGTCAATAGCAAACTTCATCTAAACCAATCTTACCCAGAAAAACTTATGATAGGTTGGCCCTATGGCCACCATAAATCAGAAACAACTTGAAGGCACACAACAACAACAAATATGATTCAGGCTAAGAACCAGAAAGGAGATGATAAACTGTCAAAGATAGCCCTCATGATGTTGGAGTATTAACTAGAGTTATAACATTTGTAGTGTGCCTGGAATCCATTGTCGCTATTCAACCAACTATCAATGGTCTGGAATTTGTGGATACATTCCAGTTCTATAGTTTTTGTTTCCAATTTTCCATTGTAGATTTTTTTGTACAAGGACTTTTGTTCTGAGGTCCAAAATGGAATGTCCTTGAGGACTGAAATGTTCTGCAACTGTTTTTTGTGTATTCACATTCCTAATGCCTGATTTATGTCCTTTTATTGTCTGGCCTGTTTGCCAAGTTTAGAGTGCTGAAGGGCATTATTGGGAGAGGGTGGCATATACCACATTAGTAAATGATCAAGTGAAAATACCCTTATTTTTGTGTGTGATGTCATTAGGTCCTGTAACAACATTTCCTGAGTAGATGTGTGGATAGAATTGGCATCTGAGTTTGTGGCAAGATCCTGTACCCATTTCCCCATCTATGTTGTATGTTCTCCTATAAGTGAGCAACTGCTTGAGATTGGGGGGCTGCCTATGTGGAAGTAAAGGCCTGCCACTAAGAGCCCTTTAAAAGCATTAATGTCCAGAATATGTTGTTGTTTATTGATTGTAGTTCTGAGTGATCTCAGCTGGGAGCTGGGCCCTCTTTAATCGGTTCTGTAATAGATTAATCCTGGCTACAAGTCTTGTTCTGTTGATTTGTTTCTTTCTTTGTTTGTTTGACTTCATATGTTTGGTACCGAAGCTTGAGGAATGCTTGCTCCTTGTCCTGTGGGTCTGAGCAGATCTGATTACATCAAATGACTTGGCTGTAAATTATGGATTATGTGCTGTGTTCAGGGTGGAAACTGGAATCTTGTAAGTATGTGAATAGGTTACTACATTTTCAATATAGTGAGGTACTTATATGTCTGTTGTGTAGCTTAATGGTTGTGTCCAGAAAATGAACTCAGTCTGTTGCTTATATGTCTGTTGTGTAGCTCCATGGTGGTGTCCAGAAAGTGAACTCATTTTGTTGATAGTTCCAGGCTGAGACTGATGGTAGGGTGGAAGTTATTGAAATTTTGGTGGAATGTCTTGAATGAGTCTTCTCCATGAGTCCAAATTATGAAGATACCATCAATGTACCTCAGGTAGATATGGTAGTAACAAGCATATTCAAAGCAAACTCTCAACACTTGGCTTTTAGAGGCCTCAGACTCAATATCCATTTAGCACATGTTCTCTTCCGCGCTACAGTCATCAATCATTTCTACTTTGGCAACAGGAGTTCTACACAGAAAATTAGCTTGTGCCTGCTGAACTTTAATTATATTTTGTATAGAGACACTATCACATTTACTGTATAGAGAAGAGAGGGGAGACAGATGACAGACCATTACAGACAAACAAGAGAGACCTTTTCAATTTCCAGTAATATAGAATCAGGAGCCTTCTTCAGGCTTTGCAGGCATCAAGAAGGGGATTTAATTTCAGCACAGGAATTAAAAGACTGACTTTTTTTTTTACCTGCCAATCTGGCATGTGACATGAGTGGTTTAGGGAGCTGGGTATGTTTAGCCTAGGGAAGAGAAGATTTAGAGGTGACATAATAACTCTGTTTAAATACAGTATTTGAAAGGATTTCATAGTGAGGGTGGAACAAGCTTGTTTTCTACTGTCCGTGGGAGGAAGTAACAAATATTTCCGCCCTGTCATGGACGGACCATTTCCTGGTGGAGGCTAAAATTAAAGCATCTACCCAGATCCCTCCCGGGGGTGGCGGACCTATTAGAATGGTCCACCCTAGAAGGCTGATGGAACCCAAAAGGTTCCAAGAAGCCCTAGAGGGGTATATGGTTGGATGTGACAGTGATTCTGTTGATGCCCTGACAAACATCTGGGACACTGATCTCTCCAGGGCTATACACAGTATCGCTCCCAAGCGTCCTCTCAGGCCTGCTTCCAAAAACAGTCCTGGTATACGGAAGATCTCCGGGCAAGGAAGCGGGTTCTGCGACGACTAGAGAGCAAATGGCGGAGACACCAGCTCTTACCCGACAAGGCACTCCTGGCCTCTCTTTTGGAGGGATTATGGAGTGGCAATAGACGCAGCAAAGAACTCGTTCTATGCTGCGCGTATTGCTCCTGGAAGTTCGTGTTTCAGCAGAGCTGTTCAGGTAGTGAGGGAGCTCACCAAGCTTCCCATCTCTCTGAACCCTATTTTGGAACCATCCAAGGCCTGCTGTGACCAATTTAACAACTTCTTCGTGGATAAACCTCTCAGATAAGGGCTGATCTCGATACCATTTTGGGTCAGAAACCAGAGTAGAAGTCTCCAGAGCTTCCGTGGACTCAATTGTACTGGATCATTTTGAGTCTGTAAGTACCGAGGATGTGGACAAGATCCTTAGAAGCGTTAGGAAGACAACCTGCTCTCTCGATCCCTGTCCCTCGTGGCTACCGGCTCAGGGGGGTCGGTTTTGACTACTTTGGTTACATCAACACCGCAAAATTAATAAATCACTCCATCCAGCTTAAAATTGGCCATTGTGAAACCGCTGATTAAAAAGCCCTCCCTTGACCCCCTGATACATAAGAATTATTGGCCAGTTTTGCTACTGCCTTTTTTGGGAAAGGTGACCGAGAGGGCGGTTGCATTCCAGCTTCAATCGATCTTGGATGATACTGATTATCTGGACCCATTTCAAACCGGGTTCCGGGCGGGCTATGGAGTTGAGACTGCCATGGTCGCCTTGGTCGATGATCTTCGTCTGGGCATGGACAGGGGTAGCGTGTCCCTGTTAGTGCTCTTGGACATCTCAGCGGCTTTCGATACCATCAACCATGGTATCCTTCTGGAACGCCTGAGAGAGTTAGGAATTGGGGGCACTGCACTCCAGTGGTTCCGTTTCTACCTCTCGGGTAGATTCCAGATGGTGTAGCTGGGAGACGTGTGCTCCGATAAGAGGGCACTTACATCTGGTGTCCCTCAAGGAGCCATTCTGTCTCCCATGCTATTTAACATTTACATGAAACCGCTGGGAGAGATCATCCGGAGACACGGGGCGTGGTGTTATCAGTATGCTGATGACACTCAAATATGTTTCTCTGTGTCTCCGACTGATGCAGTGACCAGGGATGGCATCTCTCCTCTAGATGCTTGTCTGGACTTGGTAATGGGCTGGATGAGGGAAAACAGACTCAGCCTGAATCCAGAGAAAATGGAAGTACTTGTGATAGGCTCCCTGGGTCCAGGTTTGGAAATTTGTCCACCTGTCCTGAATGGGGTCACGCTCCCCCGAAGGACTCTATTCTCAGTCTGGGGGTGCTCCTGGACTCGTCGCTCCACCTTACATCTCAGGTGGATGCGACAGTCAGGAGCACCTGTTATCAGCTCCGGTTGATACGCCAGCTGCGACCCTACCTGGGCCGGGGGGACCTTGAAACAGTGGTACATGCTCTGGTAACCTCTCGATTGGATTTCTGCAATGCGCTTTACATGGGGCAACCCTTGTACCAAACCCGGAAGTTGCAATTGGTTCAGAATATGGCAGCAAGGCTGGTCACTGGTTCCTCCAGGGCCAGCCATATAACACCAGTACTTAAAGATCTACATTGGCTGCCTATTTGCTTCCGGGCACAATACAAGGTGTTGGTTATTACCTATAAAGCCCTAAACGGCTTGGGCCCAGGGTACTTGGAGGACCGCCTCTCTCCATACAATCCACCCCGCACACTCAGGTCGGCCGGGAGGCAAATGTTAAGAGTTCCAGATGCTAGATATGCCACCACTGCACAGAGGGCCTTCTCCATCTCGGCCCCTAAACTCTGGAACTCTCTTCCCGGCGAGCTCCGCTCGACCCCCTCCCTAGACCAATTAAAAAAAGGGCTAAAAACATTTCTTTTCCAGCAGGCATACCCCTAATGCCCTGATGTAATACCTGCTCCCCCTCACTGTTGTTATACTGCTGCTATACTGTTGTTGTTATATCATGCTAGCTTGGAATTGAATTGATATTATTATTTTTATATTGTGAATTTGTGAATTTGGGATGTATTTTGATTGATGTTATTAATGGATTTTATGTGTTTTAAGATTGTATAATTCACCACTGTAACCCGCCTTGATCTATGGAAAGGCGGGCTAGAAATAAAGCTTTTATTAATATTTATTTTATTACTGTTTGGAGACTAGGGCACAGAACAATGGATACAAACTACAGAAGAAAAGATTCCACCTAAGCATTAGCGAGAACTTCCCGAGAATGAGAGGTGTTTGACTGTGGAATGTACTGCCTTGGACTGTGGTAAAATTTCTTTCTTTGGAGCTTTTTAAACAGAGGCTGGATGGGGTGCTTTGACTGTGTCGTCCTGGATGGCCCTTGTGGTCTCTTCCAGCTGTATGATTCTTTGATTCTATGGTCTGCTTTGAATACATTTTGTGATTTTATTGTATTTTGTTGATTTTTATTTGTCATTAGTCACCTTATGTCTTCAGTAAAGCTGAGAAAGATAATATAGTTTTGTATTTTTTTACCTTAATTTTTAAAAAAATCCACAATGTTAGTATGTAAGAAGAACGGGAAATGATGAAGGGAGATTTAATAGATGGGGAGGAGAAGGATTTTGAAAAGTTGAGATATCTAAGGATAAGGTATCAAGAAGGAAAGAAGAGAAGAGAAAAGAAGAATGGAAGAAAGAACAAGAGAATTTGCAAGACATTATGGACTGAAACCTATACGACTCCAAGTATCATAGCTTATGTAACTGGAAGGTGTATGGTATGTGTGATGTTTTAAATGTTAAGTGATTGATGATTAAAATTTTTGATGTTTTTAAATAATATTTTTTTTAAAAAAACCCACAAACTACTTCTGCATATATTAGCATATTTCAATGTGGCCTTGCTTCTCTTCTATGCAGATAGGAAGGCAGCCACCTTTCTAAGAGATTATAAAAAGAGCTAGTAAATCAACACAACTATGATAACTATATGATGTTTATTTTGCTTTCCCAGTTAGCCACAAATATCTGGCAGTGTTGTATATATTTAAATATAATTTTAAAAGTAAATACACTCAATAAAAGAACTAAACTCCAAGCAAAAGACACTACAGAGGAACTCTCAGCTGGACCTACATCTGGATACTTATGTCTAAAGCTTCGTTATTATGCATGAATTATCCTAGTATCTATAGAAACTATAAGAGTCAGGATGAAATGGTGGACTTCTGCTAAATTCCAAGGATTTTGTCAGAACTGGAATTTTTCACTTCCCCTAAACAACAAATTTGGAAAACTCTGCCATCCCTGAAGGTATTTGATGCAACAGAGGACTGGTGAGGAAGCTCAGAAATAAATAATAAATAAAGCTTTTATTTATTTATTTATTTATTTATTTATTTATTAGAATATAAATAAATAAATAAACTTTTGTTTATATCCCACTCTTCAATAGCAAGACAATTTGTTGTCCACCATTTTGTTCCTACAGTGGCCAACAAGATGTCTAAAGGAAGTCCACAATACAATACAGACAATAGCACTGTCCAAGATGTGTTTGTCAGTTATGAAAGTATCTCTGATACTAAAAATATATTTCCATCATGCTGATAGCTTCTCAGCTGTCCACTGAAGATTCTCTCATAAAGATTTTCTTTAACATGGTACAGATAAAATAAACACCTTTAAGTTAAAAAACACACAAATAAATAAAGAAATTAACAACCTTGTTAAATAAATACTTTTAAAAAGATTCCTGAAAGAAGTCATATTAAATAAATATATTTGTTAATAAAGTGAAGGAAATAACTGGTTGAAGAAACATGTTCAACCTCTACTAGAGACAACCAATGCAACGGTTTGAGAGCTAGGCAAGGACTCTGGGAAATCAGGCTTCCAATCCGTGCTCAGAGAGGGAAACCTACTGAATGACCTTGGACATACCACACTCTCTCAGCCTTAGAGGAAAGTAATGGAAAAACTCCTCTGAATAAATTTATCAGCAATATCAATAGCGCTTTCCATTTCTATACCACTTCATAGTGAACTAAGCACTCTCTAAGTGGTTTACAAGGTATAAACCAATTGCCCCCATCAAGCTGGATACTCATTTTACTGACCTACGAAAGGATGAAAGGCTGAGTCAATCTGGAGCCCTGTGGAATTGAACTCACAATGTTGTGGCTGCAGTACTGGCATTTAACCACTGTATCACCAGGTCTCCTTGTCAAGAAACCCCTAGCAGAGGATTGCCATAAGTCAGAGTTAGCTTGAAAGCACACAATCACAACAACTATTACAATAACTCCAACCCTCATTTGGCCACTCTTATAGTCATTATTATTCCAATCATGAGTCACATTGAAAGGCAAACAAAATAATTACAATTGCAGGAGTGATTTGCCTGTGTATTGTTCTGTGTTGATTCCCAGGCTCACACAGTATATATACACCCAATTTTTCCAGGCAAAGCATTCTCTCAAGATGCCAGCCACAGATGCTGGCGAAATGTCAGAAAGAAACTCTGCTAGAACATGGCCACATAGCCCAAAAAAACCTACAAAAAACTATGAATGCCGGCCATGAAAGCCTTCAACTTTACAAACAACCTTACTCATGTTTCCATGCTTAATTACATAATGTTTTCAACCAAAATCTCAAATTTGTTTTCTTCTCTCAGGTTTGCTTAAGGGGTTGTTTATGAGAGAGAAATTCTCCAAAAATGTTAATATGTGCAGCTAAATACATCATGTGACAGCCTTATCACATGCAAGATGAAGGTTGTGCAGATGATCTTAGAGAGCATACCATTTTTCTGAATCAGTTCTCTAACTATATTTATTTTTTAAAAGAGATGTAGGTCAGTAAGGGGGGAAGACACTAATCACTTTGATCTTCTCTTTCAGGTGCAAGAAAGGCATTGCTAATCACATTCGGGCATCAGAGTAAAAAAGAAGGAAGGAAAGTAGCTGAGGTTGAAAACTAAGGTTAATCTGGTTTAACAAGAGTAAGTGGCACTATGATCTGACCTTACCCTCCTGAGCCCTGAACACTCTCATGCTGTTTTAAGTGGCTCATTTGACATCTCTTGGGGATCAGATTCTCCTCTTTATAAGATTACCATACTTCCCTACTGTTCACTCCATGCTGTTGCAAGAATCTTTTAATAATTCAGCCTACTGATGGTAATGAGATATTAACTATGATTCTGCAAGCATGTGATATTAGTGGCTGAAAATAAAACTTCCAATTCTGAGCCTGGAGAAGAGATGCTTAAGGGTGATATGATAGCCCTCTTTAAGTATTTGAGAAATGGTGTCACACTGGGGCTGGAGAAAGCTTGTTTTCTGCTGCTCCAGAGACTAGAACACGGAACAATGGATGCAAGCTCCAGGATGGAGCATGGTGGGGTCTCCTTCCTTGGAAGTCTTTAAGCAGAGGCTGGATGGCCATCTGTCGGGGATGCCTTGATTGTGATTTCCTGCATGGCAAGAGGTTGGACTGAATGGCCCTTGTGGACTCTTCCAACTCTACAATTCTTTGATTCTATGAGTTTGCAGCTTTTATCTACAAACTGTTCTACTGGCGCAAGCTTTTGCCATCATCACTGGTAGGTCTTATATTCAACAAGATGTTTAAGGAATGGTCGGAAAACATTACATAATCTGGTCACTTGTTGGTATATATTTTCCTTCGCGTTTCTCAGCATGATTTTCGAAATGGACAATGCCCACTTTTAATTGGCAATACATCTACTCCCTTATCAGGCACTGAAGGAAAAGAAAGAGGTGGGAAACCATGTTGCTTTCAAGTATTACAAATGGAAACAAGGGTCTTTTAGGAGTGTGTTTTCTGACAAAAATAATGAATTGAGCTCATCAAGATTGTTCCACAAATTTTAGTGTAGAGAAGATGAATAATATTGAAGCAGTACAGACTCTCAGTTGACATAAGAATTGTATGCAAGGTATTCCTTCACACTCTTCTGAACACAGTGTTCAAAGCACTCCAGATTCAAGTATTGACCTTAAATTGTTTTCAGTGCCCATTGGGAGCTCTTCTTGAATACTTAGGTTATCCATTGACTTGTTTTTATGTTTTGTGGTCTTAGACATCTAAAGCGATAAAGTCAAGATGCATAAAGGTTCTGGTGGCTGCATTGTCTCTTTTTTTCTCTTATTAATTCTTTTTTAGGACTAGACAAATTCATGGAGGGTAATTTATCACTGACTTTTGATCAGTATATAGAATCCAGCATTCAAATATGTATTTATTTATATATTCCTGCCCATCAGCAGAGCCTCCAAGACGGTTTATGAAAATAATGATAGAATGCACAAATAAAATTGAACTATAAATGCATCAATGCAAAATACATTTTTAAGGGCTCAGAGAGCACAGATTTCCCCCTGGTGACAAAACAAAATATTGACACCAGCAGCTGTCTCTGGAGATACATTTGTACTAAGGGAACAATAACTCTGAGAAAGACCCCCCCCCTCCATCTCTCTGGTTACCACTTTCCTTACTTTAGATGGAGAATAGAATCCTAGATGCAGAATAGAATCCTGTTGACTCATGTTCAACTTGTGGTCTACTTGGACTCTCGGATCCCTGAATGAGACTACATGTGAAAGCGATCTGGGAGTCCAAGTAGATCACAAGTTGAACATGAGTCAACAGTGCGATGCGGCAGCTACAAAGGCCAATGTGGTTTCAAGCTGAATCAATAGACGTATAGTGTCTAGATCAAGGGAAGTAATAGTTCCACCCTATTCTGCTTTAGTCAGGCCCCACCTGGAATATTGTGTCCAGATCTGGGCACCACAATTCAAAAAGGATGTTGAGAAACTGGAACATGTCCAAAGGAGGGCAACTAAAATGGTGAAGGATCTGGAAACCATACCCTATGAGGAACGACTTAAAAGCTGGGGCTGTTCAGCCTGGAGAAGAGAAGGTTAAGCAGTGATATAATAGACCTGTTTAAATACTTAAAGGGATGTCATATTGAGGAGGGAGCAAGCTTGTTTTCTGCAGCTCCAGAGACAAGTACCCGGAACAATGGATGCAAGCTACAGGAAAAGAGATTCTATCTCAACATTAGGAAGAACTTCCTGACAGTCAGGGTGGAACAAACTCTCTCAGAAAGTGGTGGAGTCTCCCTCCTTGGAAGTCTTTAAACAGAGGTTGGATGGCCATCTGTCAGGGATGCTTTGATTGAGATTTCCTGCATGGCAAGGGGTTGGACTGGTTGGCCCTTGTGGTCTCTTCCAACTCTGTGATTCTATGAAATGACCATGTCACATGAACTGAATGATAATGAGAATGTTACCTGATATACAGCTTTGAAAGAAAATGCCAGAATTTTGGTTAGTGGGAACCTGCAGGTTGAGAGGAAGTATTTGCAGTAGCAATGGGGAAAGAAAACTATTATATCCATACCCGACTTGAAGGCTTTTGATAGGCAGTGTATGTACAAATAATCTTGCAAAATTGTCCAATGTGTCTATGGGGAAAATAAATTGGAGGGAATTACTTAATTCATGTTCTCAATGAAAATGTGAAATTCTCTAACAGTTTCTTGGGGACAGAACTGATTGCTAACAGAGAAAAATAATACAGTTTATTTAATTTCTCACTGTCTATTACTCTTTTTCATGTTACTGCAAGCAGCAGCAGCAACAACTGTGTCGTCAGTCTGGCAAATGTTTTCTATCATCCATAATGCCTTGGCCTGGCTATCTCTGTGAAGAAAGCAGAGAATATTCAGGTAGTATCCTGCAAAGACTCCTATGTTTTGAGAAGAAGGGAAGGGATGAGAAAAAGAAAATCAAAGAAATTTTTATTAGAAAATGTTTTCTGAGAAGGTTTAGCTCAGTTCTGCTCATAGACCTGCTGGTCATCATGGAGAACAAGATATTGGACAAGGTAAATCTTTGGTCGAACACAAAAAGGCTCTCCTTTTCATATGTGCATGTTTTGTTTTAACTTCCTGAAACACATTTAATTTTTTTTATCTTAGAAATGCATGTTTTCTCAAACATTCTGTTATCTTGATTTTACTTAAGACTATTTATGCCCTATGACATTTTTTTAAAAAAAGACTTACACCTGATAAATTTTAACATGTTCTTTGATGCCACAAATAGCCCATCTTATAACAATGTTACACTTTTCTGTCTAGCTGCATAATAGCTAGGAATAATATTTCAACAGTTCTAGAACTGACTCATGTATCGGTATCTCATGAAAGGCTAGTAAAATCCAAGCAGTCTGAAAAAAAGTGACAAATTTCTTAAGGAGCCTTTTTTTCATGTGGAAAATGAACTTCAAGGCTCCATGAAAGTGTTCTATTTCCATTGCCCTCTTTTCAAACTCTGTCAGTGTCAGATATTGGTGTGTTGGAAGTTTGTTTTGCTGTCATGGCATTTGGTCTTTATGTCAAGCCTGAAGAGGCTTTGGGCCTCTGTAGCCACAGTCACAAGGCAAAAATAAGCAGTTAGTGGTTATGACAAAAATTAATCCAAAGGCCATAATGTACAGAATGATGCAACTGACACCATGATAGGTCCAGTAGGGATTTAGTATAAAATCAACAGTCCCAGTGTTGTCAGCAAGGCTTGTTTGCTCACTAACAAATGCCTACTAAACAAAACTCTCATGGACTACTGGCTTCTGTCAGTTCCATCTATCACAGTTATTAAAAAAAAAGGAAATTGAGGAATATCATCACAAAGATCACTGAGATTTGTTCCCATTTGGATGCTGTTTGAAAACCTTCTCTCATGATAGTCCAGTCGTGATAGTTACTTTTCAGTGTACACAGCCTAAAGAAGCAGAAAGGTGCTTGGTCAGGTGAGAATCACCACAAGTATGCTAGACACCTCCTAGTGTCCCACCCTGTAGCTGAACTAGAATGCTCAGTGTCCCAAGTTCAATAACCTGGCACAACAAGAGACCAGATATAAAACAGTACAAGGACAGCAACTGTAAATTAGAACAGAGTCTGACCAGGCCAGGTAACAAATGTCAGGATGAATGCATCCAGAGGAAAATGTATTTGGTACAGCAAATATTTATATAATTCAGTCTATACTTATAGTAAGTTTCATCATATAATATTTGTTAATGATACCAACAGCTTTTTAATATTTACTCCAGACACAATGAATTCTGGAGTAATTTCCCCCCCAGATATGGCTGTTGTGTATATACTTTTGTTACGCTCTCCGTAGGATCCATTTTTAAAGTGCTGCTTTTTGCAATCTTAGCATCTTTACTCCCCTACAAAACTCCTAGGCATAAGTACTATTTACAGTAATTGCACTGTTCACCTGAAGAGAACGCAAAATTCATACTACACCAATTATTTCTCTAATGATCTGGCATTATAGATTTGAATTTCCTTTCTCTATCTCTCTCTAGCTAAATCTGCAGCCACTCAATATTGCTGCCCTCACTTCTTTTTGAAAGTGAAAGCTAACCATAAGGATTGGGATTAGGGTTGGGACTGTCAGGAATGTCTGTCGTTTTATCACTTTTCATTTAACTGGGATCAACCCAACTCCGCTGAAGTCAATAGTGACACTTTCACTGGATTCAGAATTCTTATTTTATTGCGGTAGAGAAGTGAAATATGAAACAGTTTTATGCTTCAATAAGTCAAGCACATGCCAGTAGGTTACTTAAAAGTATGCTGAAATGTAATTTATTCTCACACAACCAACTTCTTATTTATTGTCTGACAGCAGTGCAGTTTACAATTTCAGTGCCATTGATTCCTGCTGGGGATGAACAGATTTTTGCTTAGGTCTGTATTCTTCCTTAATTTCAGTTTTAGAGGATTACTTAAATTAATCCTGCAGTAGGAAAACATACTCTGTATTGCCACTCTCTCCTATGGTTCAAATGTATCTTTATTTCTCTCTACATTTGAGTAAATGCATTCCTATTTGTAGACTCTTGCTGATATTCCACAAAACGAAGCAGTAAAACACTACGAAAAGCCCTCACAGTCTATATGTCAACATTCTGTAAACATTCATCAATTATTTTCTGCTGAAAATAGAACACAATCCACTGATATTTGTCATTTGCAAAGTTCTCCTGTCTCCAGACTATAGGAGAGGATGGCAGTAAACAGTACTCAGCTGTAGAGGGCAAGTATAGATGTCATATTCTTAAGAGAGGCAGTAATGGTTAAGAATAGCAATAGGAGGAGCCTGTATGTCACCAGGTCTCTAGTCTAGGTTAACTGAAATATTAATCAGTTCACTATCCATATACTTACATAACACTATTTTACATAAGCTATACAAATTATAGAAATTCACAATTGTTCCCCTCCCAAAGAACAGGGCTGTTTCCACACTGAATAATAAATGAGGTTTGACACTGTTTTAACTCTCATGGCTCCATCTTATGGCATCCTGGGATTTATTGTTGTGGTGCCAGAGCTCTCTGACAGAGAAAGCTAAAACTACAAATTCCAGAAGTTCATAGCACTGAGAAATGACAGTTAAAGCAGTATATTCTGCAGTGTAGATGCTGCCTAGGAAGATGAAAAAATTAACAAAGCAGCCATAAAACATTCAGCAAAATTGTCATCTGCTTTCTTAAACACTGTGAAAAGAAAATGTCACTGAGTACATTAATTGTTTCTCATTATCTGTTATTCTGCTATCATGAAAAATGTGTCAGGTACAAAGGAACATTTTTCCTCATGAAGGTTAGACTTTTAATGACTCTGTGTATCTGTCTGTTATTCATAATGTGACTTCCCAGATTCAGTGTGGGATCCAAAGTACAACCCATCTATTATCACATACCCAGTGAGGCTTTGGAGCTGTAATTTTTAAGCAGTGTAGTGTAACATGTCACACCACTTTTAAAGCCATGGGGCTTTTCAAATAGCTGTCATAATATTTGATAGAGACTTCATGTTTGAGGAAGGAAGATGGCAAGGGCCTTAGATATTAACTAGCCCTTTGATTAGCTTAAAATAGCATTTTTGTATCCTGCCCAGTAACTGACATGTTTACAACACTTAAGCAGATTAGTTTTTACACAAATAAATACAAGTGTTCAAGTGCAAGCTATTTGCACAGACATGACAGATTGGCAGTTTCATGAAGTAATATTTTAATTTTATTTTATTTTGAAGCAACTCTGCTACAATAGATATGCTGATGCTTTTCATAGTTAGGCACTTAGAAATGGAAACTATCCTTCCAATGTGGAGATCAACCAAAATCTCTCTTATTCCCTTTCTACTTTCTGTTGAAACATAAACCCCATCAAATTACTCCTCGTTTGCTGTAGGATCTGTGTGAAATCATATACTGATATTTTACACATATATCCTAAAAAGGAAATTAAAAAAAGCAATAGCAAATACATTTCCATACTGCTTATCAGTACAAATAAGCACTCCCTAAGTGGTTTACAAATTGTAAGGTAATTGCCCCAACAAGCTGGGTACTCATTTTAATGACCTATGGAAGGATGGAAGCCTAAGTCGAGCCTGAGACCCTGGCTGGTATTGAACTCAGAACCTTGTGGTTTGTGAGTGAGTGGCTGCAGTACAGGGTTTTAACCACTGTGCCACTAGAGCTCCAAAAAGATGGTTAAGGTAATCAAACAGAACTATCTCAAGTAATACAGTTCCTATTCATAAACTTATGGTAATATGTTACATGAGAGTCACTGTGGAATAGTGGTTTGAGCATTTGACTATGACTGTAGAGATCAGGGTTCTCCCCTTGACCATGGAAACCCACTAGATGATCTTGGGTGCGTCACACACAATCAGCTCTAGAAAACCCTATGATAGGTTTGTCTTAGGGTTGTCATAAGTTGGAAATGACTTGAAGGCACACAACAATTACAACAACCTGTTGCACATAGGAAATGAACCACTCTTATATCCCAACCTAACCCCTCAACTAAAAATAAAACTAGTTATAGGCAAAAATAAAATTCAGTAAGCCCTCTGTATCCACAGATTCTTCATCCATGGATTCAACCATTTATAGCTTGAAAATATTCCAAAACATATAAATTCCAAAAAGTAAACCTTGATTTTGCCATTTTATAAAAGGGGCATCATTTTACTACTCTGCTATCTTTAATGGGAGTTGAGCATCCATGGATTTTGATATCCACAGGAGTCCTGGAACCACACTTCAAAGGATGCCAAGAACTCACTGTAATATTAAACGGTCTATAGAATGAAGGTTGCATAAAACATTAATTTAAAAGGATAGATTAATAACAGTAGAGCATTAAAACAGAAAATCCATTATATAAAAACAATCAGTTCCCAAACACCTGCTGGCATGCAAAGGTCTTCACTTGAGAACAAAAGGAGCACAAGGAGAGAGCTGCCAAGTAGGAAAGACTGCGAGCAGCCCTGGAGAATGCCCATTCCTGAATTCATAAAATCATAGAATCATAGAGTTAGAAGAGACCACAAGGGCCATCCAGTCCAACCCCCTGCCATGCAGGAAATCACAATCAAAGCATCCCTGACAGATGGCCATCCAGCCTCTGTTTCAAAACCTCCAAAGAAGGAGACTTCACCACATTCAGCAGAAAATTGATGTGAGCTCTTAGAGAATAAACTATCTCCAAGAGAACACCTAAGGATCTCACCACTTGCACCTCATTAACCAGGTCATCCCTGTTGGTTACGATCAGATCTAAAATGGCTGATCCCCTTGTTGCCTCTTCCACTGTTTGGACAATGAAATTGTCTTCCAGGCAAGTCAGGAATTTGCTAGGCCTTAATGTTTTGGCTGAGTTTAATTTCCAACAAATATCAGGATAATTGAAACCACCCATCACTACTACATCTCTCCTTTCTGAGTGTGTAGTCATCTGTTCTAGAAAGGCACCATCCAATTCCTCCATCTGACTGGGGGGGGAGGGGTCTGTAGTAGACTCCCAAAGTAACATCCCTGTTGTTTCCCTCCCCTTTAATTTTTATCCAGATGCTTTCGATCTGGCTTCCAGGATTTAAATCCTGGATCTCTTCACAGATGTAGACATCCCTGACACATAAAGCTAATCCTCCTGCTTTCCTATTTGGCCTATTTCTCTTAAAAAGATTATACCTCTCTATTACTACATTCAGATCATGAGTCTCATCCCACCAGGTTTCAGTGATGCCTATTATATCGTATTTACTTTGTTGGGCTAGGAGTTCAAGTTCATCTTCCTTATTTCCCATGCTCTGTGCATTAGTGTACAGACAATGAAAACTATGGGTTCTCCTTCCTAGCTGCCTGTGTAAAGTTTTCTCTCTCCCACAGCTGGATCCCTGCACTATTTGCCTTCTCCCACTATAACTGAATTCTCCCCCAACATGCTTATGAAGGTGGTGGGACTGACATAATGGCAATCCCACTCCCTCCACACCAGAGGTTGTAGAGCTGTGATTGGCTGTTGGCTGGCCTCTCATTGGTGAGAGACCAGAGTTTAAATCATGCCATGGCAGTGTTGCCATGGCATTTGGACTTCTGGGGGCGTGGCCTATGATGGATTGTCACATCACCCCCAGACAGCCTCATTCTGAATTAATTTTGCAACCCACCCACCACCCTGGAACAGTATGAAGGCCGCTTGGCCACTTAAGGGCCGGGTAGGAATTTTTTCCCTTTTCCATGGGTTTTTCGCCTACCATCCTGTTACCAGTGGCACATGGGAAATTGGCTCGGGTGGTGTCATAATATTGACCTGGCTTAAAATATGTTTATTTCTAATTGGATTCATTTAATAATATTTTGCATAAATTCTTGGAATTTGATTTTGGCAAGCACCTTGGATACCCTACTGAGTGTTAGGAAAATTTCTCGAAACATCCCTACGGGCCTTGCGACCTGCTGGGTGGGTGAAAGAAATGGACGTTGGGTCTGGTTTGAAGACATACCCTGACTTTAATCTTTGCAGATTGTGAAGGGGGACTTCTTCCTGGACTTCCTGATGCAGGCTGTCCAACGGCAACCCAACTTATGGACTGTTGTTGAGGGCCCAGGTGTTATCATCCTTTATAAGCTGCAGAGCTAGTCTGAGGTAAGACACAGGTACGCAGCTTTCCTTGTCTCCCACATTTGTTTTGCTTATGATACAAGTTACAGTTCTGTTAAGAACTTAATAAATAGGACAATAAATGGCCCTGTTTTAACCCATACTTTTGTGTCTGTTCTCTTTATTCCATGAGTAAGATAGCAAATGCCTCCACTAAAGATCTTAGAGTTTGGGCAAATTCATTATATCCTCCAACCTTCTCAATTTGGCAGGGACAGACTCAATTAATCATTTGTCCTCCAATTTTTCAGTTTCTTTTAAACTGTCCCAGTTTTTCTCTCTTCCTCAAACTTTCTTCCTTTGACCTCAGCTTAGTTACTGCAAACTAAGTTGAAAGCGCAAAAGTAGTTTATACACAATTTAGTAGGAAGGTATAGACAGGAAAGGTCAGAATCCCTTTCTTCACCAGAGACTCAGACAAGAGCAAACTGCTACAGCCTATTGTGACTTATCTCCTCTTCTTTATTAATGACTTTTGCCATCTTGACTACACTCTGAATTTTGGCCACACGTGTCTCAGTTTTCATCTGTGAAATGCTGAAAGGTATAGGAAGATACAATTTTATAGATAGTCTGGCTCTGAGCGGCATATGGCTTTTATTGGCTATAACAAGAAAGGAGAACAAGCAAGAAACCAACATAGCCTCCACAGGAAGGAAGTTCTACTGTGTAGGAGCAGCCACAGAGGAGAGTCTTTTGAATCATTAAGTTTCCATATATCTACATGATTCAGAAGCTTACATTAACACAGGGATTCTTCTAAGAGTTTTGTTTTCTCCCCCTCACAGAACCTCAAAACTTGCCATACAGCAGGCGGGCTGAGCAGGACAGAAATGTGGGTTTGGAGCAGATTTGGGGATGTTTCAGTGGCATGTATCAGTGACAGTATTTATGTCAAATCATCCAATTTCTGTTCTGGAAGCAAAACAATCTCTTAATTCTGGCAAGGCCTGCTTGACTGTCTACAGAAAGGTTTCCTCAATTATAAGCAATGTTCTTGTGTTAAGTATTCAAGCTAAATTGTTACCTTCATTTGCTGTACTATGACTAATATCATTAGGGATGATATCCTCTATTATTTATTCAGTTATCAGATTCACTGTATTTTGGTTAATCCTTTAATCTATTATTCCATCCCCAAAGTAATTTCTAGATAACCCTAACATATCCTGTAAGGCAAGCTCAATGAAGATTTGATTGTTGCCTAACAGTACTAACACTAATAGCTTAATCAGGAAAGGCGTTTGTAGGCAATAACCCACTTTAAAGTACTTTAAAGAGACAGCCAGGGCATTTTTCCCTGTGTTATTCTAGAATGATTGCAAAGCCTCAGGAAAAGGGGGAGGCAATCCAGATTTTTAACTCTCCCCTCCACCATGGTCCCAATATGGATTGGGCACAACTTCACCTACATTTTATATTGAAAAACAGTGACCATTGCTTTAATGGATGAGTATTTTTCAATATGAATATGAAGCTTAATTAAAGCTAACCTGCTGTCCACACTATGATTCTGCTCCAAATCTTTCCTGTCCCCATTACATAGGGCCAAAACAGATGGTCTTAAATGGGCGGCTTGAGGCCGTACCTTTGATTGCTGGATTAGGGCTATGGCAACCACATGCTGTGACCCTGATCAGGATTTTTTCCAGCTCAAAAAGCAGCGGAATGTGGCAGAAAGCCACTCCTTTTTGAGAGGGCAAAGAGCCAGCTTTTCCGCTTTCACCATGGTTTTCCAGAACCCCTGTGGTGTGTGGCATATAAACACTGTGCTGCCAGAGCTTTGCAAAGCTACCCACCTTGTGGTCAGGCAGACAGCTTCACAGTGGCTTACTGCTGGCTTGGGAGTGTGCGTTGTCTAAAAGACACACCCCCAAGCTTCTGAGAAGCCGCTACAAATGGCCCATCTGTTTTGCCCCATAGTTAGCAAAGTGGAGGGGGGGAACTGTAGCTGCTTATTCTGTTTTACCTCTGTTTTGTCCCCCAGTGGATGCATACATTAGGCTAAGAAGGGAGGAGGTAAATAAGTAGATGATTGACATATGGTAGAAAAATATAGACACAAAAATATAGACACAAGTTAGGTAAGTGATGCTACTGCTTTGTAATTAACCATTGGGTGTGCTTAAAATTCTTACAAGGAATTAAATCTGGAATAGCTCTCCATTATCCAAGTTGATATGTTACCTTCCTAGGTATCCCTGAGAATACACTGAAGAGATAGATCAATATACCTATACCAGATATCACCTTTTGCAGATATAATCTTGATCCCTAAAATGCACTTCTTTATGATGGGAGTGCTGATGATCACAACACAACTGGAGAAATGTAAAAGCTCAGATAGAATTATAAGGCTTAATCCTATGCAAGAGATCGAGCCTTTCCTTGTGGTGGCCATGACAGCAATAGAGTTAGGGTCATATTACCCACAACGTGGAATGAGAGCAAAGTGTTCTAAATGCAGTGTAAAAATGTATCATGGTATAGTTTATGATTTTCATTTGCATTTTTTGTTTTAATTTTTTACTGGAAACAGTCAAATTAATGTTTCTGAGGGTCATACATACATTATGTGTGTGTGCATGTGCATGTGTACCATTCATATTAAATAAGGGAGGTACCTTTTACTTTCCTTCAAAAACTCATTCAGATTATTATTGTTGTGTGCCTTCAACAATAAATCTACTCTTTCAGTGAGAAATCCCTAGCATTTTCATCTATAAACATTCACTAATATTTTTAATGTGTTATTATTTTCAATAATATTGGGATTGCTGATTTCCATTCACTTGCACATGTAAAAACATTCTCACCCACACATTCACTTGCTCTGTATCCTCATCTCAACTGAATTCCTGCTGGGATAGAAATCAGTACAGAAGAGTCATTTCACAATCTGTGTGGTTCTATATTAAGAAACTGGTGCATCTTGACACAATGCTCTGCCTTGAATTTCAATCTGACAGCTAAGGCAATATATTGGTAGACTAATTCTGCACAACTCTTCCTCCTCAAAGACAATATTCTACAGCAGTCACAGTGAATTGAACAAGGATAATATTAACACCAAAGGGTGACTGCCCTACATACACCCTAACACCTGCTGTTCTCATTTTCTTTTTTTGAATTAACTTATATAATATCCATTTGTCTTCTCAATACCAGTTCAGGGAGATTCAGATCAGATTTCAAAAAAATATTTTGTTGTTGTTTAGCCAAATTTGATACGATATTTGAACAATGTTGCTTGTATGTGAAACATTATAAATTCCATGAATGGCTGAACAGCTGGACAGGTTTTTCATTCTACAATCTAGGTTTAAACACGGAGACAATCTGATGCAAACAGACTTACATTTACTACACAGAGTAACCAGGAAACTGAAAGTAGTACTGAATCATTGTGTATTAGGGAGGAGCCATTTTCTCTTGTGTAACAAGGAGCAGGAATGGGGAGGTTCTCTTCAAAAATTTTCTAGAGAAATAACATTTCACCTGAGAAGGATGTGTATGGAATGCTTGTCAATATTTCCAGATAAGACACTTACGATTTCCAAGTACAACCAGGCTTTTTTGTTCATAGAATCAAAATATAAATCCAAGGGAGTACAGAATTTAATTCCATATTAATCATAAAGAAATTTACAGGCTAGTCTTTGAAACTGATGAACAAGTGAAGCCCACTGTACTCTCAGGGCTTATTCCTCGTAAAGGCGCATGGGGATTGCATCTTGAGTTTACTGTGATAAAAATTGTGTACAGGCACTTTTGTTCCACAAATGGTAGTGTAGCAGAAAGTGTTCCACCTTCACTCTCCCCATTTTTGAATAGCCAATAGGGGTTGGGGTGAGAAATATTTCCAGAAGAGAACCAAGTTAGTTCTGGGCTAGAAATATCCATTGGCCATAAGTTCTTTTTTGACACCATCTATTCTCATTTTCTTTCTTCTTTTCTTCATTTCATAGGATGTAGTATAATTATGTAGTGTGAATGGTCCCTATATCCAAATAACTTCTCTGTATCAGCTCAATGATATTCAGATATTCAGAGCAGATTCCAGGCAACATTTATTGTCAGCTAGCTATATCTAAAATATGATATGACCCACCCTGTCTCCATGCTTGACATTTTTGATTACATGTGCTAAAGCCTAACACTATCTGTGTGGTTCCTCTGACAACCTCCTTTGTCTTGGGAATTCCTGGGGGTCACTTGAAATGTACTGTTCCTGCATGAATCATAATAAGTTGAAAATAACTAGGACAAACCCACTCTGTCCTTTTGATTTTCAACAATGTAGATATATTTTCAGTTGACTCAGTAATAAATCAAATGTACTTAAAGCATGTTGTCTGAATGCAAAGATTCCCTTGGACGATGCATCATTTGCATGGTAGTTTACAGAAAGAAACAGTGAAAGGTAAATCAGTCCCAGATATTTGAGACTTTGGTTCCCAGAATTTCTGAACATTGGCTATGATAGTTGGGATCTGAAGTCCAGAAAATCTGGAGAACCAAATGTTGAGTAATGCTGGTCTAACAGAATGTAAATATCAAAGTGACTTTTACATTATATTTACCAGCATGATTGTCAGTGACTGCATTTCCCCCCATTCAGTCTGTAGCTACAAAGTTACCTGTGTATAGTGGATATAAACAGGGGGAAATTCCTTTTTGTTCATTTTGCAAGAGACTTTTCCTAATTTTTCTGACTTTGTTCATACACAGATCTGTATAAAATGTGAAAATAGACATCCAAACATTTACACACTTGTGATCCAATTCATGTCACAACAATAAAAATTGTGTAGAATAAATACCTATTAAATATTCATGCTGAAAAAATGGAACCTAGAGAATCCAATTTTCACCCAAGTTGTAACAAATGATGAAGTAGAAGCTGGAATTTTGCTGACTTGCACATTCCTAAGAAAGACTTCTGTCTATATTGTTCATCTCCCCAACACATTGACAAGCTGTTCAAATAGCAGACCCTACAAAAGTCAAATCTGGAAGACAAACTACACAAGTAGCCTATAACTAACTATAGCAGTCGTGGTGGTATAGCTAGAATTAAAGGACCCTTCCTTCATCTTCTTGAAAGTGAGTATTGTGAGAGCATATTTTTAGACTTTATCTCACTTCATTATTTCACTTTTTTATGTCACAATATTTAGTCCACATGTTGTGCTATAACAAATGGGTTAGTATTCAAGCTGACACAGGAAACTTTGGATTCTGCAGCAAGTTATCAGAGATTAAGTCTCAAGGATCAGCTAGCCATAGTATTTGGAAGACCCATCTATATTTAATTGTATCCAAGTTCTAAGATGACAATGGTAATATGTGGTATGACAGATGATATAATTAAGATTGTTTGCAGCCTTTCAAGAGAGAATGTTACAAAAAATAAGAGGATCAATAGCTTTTCAGCAGTAAATATTATGCTACTTAACAGAACAGGCTCAAGTGTTCATGTGTATGGGGGGGGGGGTTTGACTTACATTGAGCTGAAGATCATCTGTCCACTGGCCAATCAAACGGTAGCCTGGGGTGGTGCTATTTGTTGTTTGGTACTGAAAGATGTCATAACGTCCTGGTGCATCGCCATTCTTATTAAACATCACTGGAGTTCCAGCACTGCCTGAGGAAGGAAGTGGAGCAGAAGAAAAGAGGAGGAAAGGCCAATACTTTTTAAGATTTGTTTTTTTCACTCGTCGGTGGTTGAAGAGCTACTAGGCTGGAATTACAATTCAGAGAGCAAACCTCTATCATCATCCCATTTTAAATGGGCACCTAACAACAGCCTTCTCCTCTGTCATTTTTTGATTAATTGCCATGACCTCCACCACTGCATGCTGGGTGAAAAAGAAATTAAAAATAGAAGCCTATTAGCAGTCTTGTCTCCATTCTAAGTCGTGCAAAAACATAATATATGGGATAGCACCATTCTACCACATAACAAGATTCTTCAGAGATTATCAGTGCTGCAAATGAAACTTCTAAATTATTGTTTTTCTCCACAGAAAACTCTCCATCTGCTTCGAACTCAGACCAGTAAATCTTGACAGGAGACAAATATTCAAAAACAGCTTCCTCTTCCAGAATATTTTCTTACTCCAGAAAGCAATATGCTTAGAAAGCTGTTCTCAGTCAACACTTGTATTTGTCTTCCTTTAGATGGGTGGTGAGTAATGTGTAGTAATGTCAATTATCAATTGCAGGGCCCCCAAATTACCCAGCACCATCCTAGCAAAAAGGGTGAATTGCCATTCATAGAAGCTTTTAGGAGTGCTGATTCACCTTGTAGGTTATAGTCTCCTACCCCTGAAGTGCTGAATATATATACAGTCAACCCTCCTTATCCATGGAATTTTTATCCACAGATTCAAGCATCCACAGCTTGAAAATATTCAAAAATAAAAGAGTATATATTCCAAATAGCAAACCTTGATTTTCCATTCTATATAAGGAATACCATTTTACTATGTCATTATCTTTAATGGGACTTGAGCATCCATGGATTTTGTTATCCAAGGGGGGTCCTGGAACCAAACCTCAGCAGATACCAAGGACCCACTGTATAAAAAATCCAAATATACAAACTAAATATAGGCTTTCTGACTAATTTTGTGGGTTTATTCATTTGGTGGCAGTGCGTATAGCTCACAGAGGATCTTGGGGCTGAAAACTGGTCTCTGCACCTTCCAAAGTTATCTACTTCACATTAGACTCTAGGATTCCAGTGTCTCTGCATCAAATGCATGCATATTAAACAATGAAAGGCAAAAATTATGATAGTTTATTTATTGTTGCATAGACAGAAATACAGAACTATCTGCTTATCCACCCTACTCTATATAGAGCTGTGCCATCCTAATGGGACAGAGTTACAAATATGGAGGAGTACAGGCACAATATGTAACACTTCCTGTTACTGCTTGTTTAAACTATGCTTATTTTATCTAGAAATTGGTAGCTTGACCCATGTTACCCAAAGATCTTTGTTCTTGTCCTGTAACTGCTACATTTTGTTCAGAAGTCTTTATCCATGGATTTTGTCAAAATGCTTTTGGGATGAAAATATGATCCAAAGTATTAAGCGGCTTCCAAGGAAGTGAACTTCTTTTCTCTTCCAATAGAGAAGCAATTTTCATTGGAAGCAATTTTGTGATCACCCACATAGCATTCTGGTGAATAAGTGATTAAGGGAATAGCAATGGATGCTTGATGGGGCAATCACACAACTAAGTCACCATGCAGCCTTCTATAAAGTACAGTCAGTTCATCTTAGATCATCTTATAATCTCAACCATTGTTTAAAAAGTCATGGATTGCTGGTCCACTGCAGCTCCTTTTATAAAAGATCATTAAGATTTATTTATGATTTAATATATTTTACAAACACATTGTTGAGGTCACTTTATGTATCTATTACCCTGTTTGCAACAGTAGCTTGAAGATTGCAAGATATGTTTAGTCCTGCTAATCTGCAGGTGTCTAGGTGCATCTACGACCAAATGCCACACCCACTATTATACTGAATTCATACCTTCAAAATCAGTGTTGCTGAGATAAAATTGGCTAGTGTGAGACATTCCTATGACCCCCTTTCCCTCTGTCTCAAAGCTCTATACCCTTGCGGTGGTAGAATAGAAACAGCACAGTATCATCATCTAGGGCAGGCCATATGACACCAATCAGTAGATTACAGACAGGGAATAGGCAGCCCCACCAGAAGTTGCTGGTCTGCAGCTCTCATCAGCTCTAGCCAACATAGCCAGTGGCGAGAAATGATGAAAGTTGCCATCCCAAAATATGTGGATGGTCAAAAGTTTCATTTCTTTGCACAAGGTGATGGCTGAAACATCCTGAGCAATAGCTAAACGAGGTAGAAATTCTGACATTTTACAAGGCATCTGTATCTTAGTTTGCCAAAAAACCCACAAAGTGAAACAGAGAGTTCTTTATGATGAATTAGGTATGTTCATTCTCCACAGATAACATCAGATAAGGTGTTTTAAAGAACAGTACATATGTTTCATTTGAAGAGCAACAAAATTTGAAATATTCTTTATATGAATAGATGACTCTGTTGTTTCTCCCACATCTGAATTTTTAAACCTCTTAACTTCAACCAGGAATGGGATTCATAGTCCCATGGCCACTGATCTTATAAAAACTTAAATGCCCATTGGGCAGACATGGGGGTTGTGAGAAAGAAAGGAGGAAGAAGAGAGATTTGTGGTAAAATAAGTGGTCTTCCATGAGAGATAGTAAGGGAGGAATGTGACGCATCAGATGAGTGTCACAGGACATAAGCAAATAGCATAAGCACAAATACACCTGGCTGAGCAGGAGCTGCCCAGTCAGATGCCTGTGTGGCTTTATGAGATAACTCAAAGGCCAATGACTAAGTCCTGAAACACATGGGCCAAATAAAGTGGCTTCTAGCCACTTTAGGGGTGTGGTGTTCAAATGACACATGCCCCCTCACATGGCTAGAAGCTGCTCCCACACTGCCAGAAGCAATCCAATGCCAACTCAAAAACTGACTCCTGGCCAGCAGCTTGGGACTGCAGGCAGCAGCTCACTTCAGCAGTGGGTCAGGCAGTTGCCATAGTACCAGCTCAATCATGGCCAGAGTGCACTTCCACCTTATACCGACCGTGTGCTTTGCCTATCTGTGTTTACACTGTTCAACACAACCTACCAGAAGAGATCCAACAGCTGAATATGTTGTCCAAATTTAAAACAGTATTGAAGACTTCTGGTGGTCCTATCCAGATGACGTTAAAATGAATTTAAACTATGACTTTTAAACATAGGCCCTCTCCAGAAGGGCCTTTTAGTAAGTACTGTGTACGTATTAGGGTTGCCCGGGGGCGTCTCTTTCAGACGCCCCCAACCCTAGTACCTAAACAGTATGTACAAAATGGTGGTGCCCATTCTACATGGGTGCCGCCATTAGGACGTCACAACTGTGCTGCCTCCAAACGGGGTGGTGCAGACGTGACGTCCTGGCGCCCTTTCCATGCCGCAAGAAGGAGCTCCGAAACAGAGCTCCTTTCTTCATTTGTGTCACTGGCGTAGCCTTTACACGGCTGCACCAGTGACACAAAAGAGAAAGGGGCTGAGTGGCCCCTTTCTCTTTTCCCTGCCGCTGTTGGGGTGTACTTAGGGCTTGAAGCCCCAAGGACACCCCTTTCCAGGCCGTGAGAAGCAGCCTTTTGACACTTCCCACAGCCTGGAAAAGCAGCAGATCAGGGCCTCAGGGCTGCCGTTGTGGCAGCTGAGGCCCTGATTCATTGGGGAAAGGGGCAGTCTATAACGCGCCATAGATTGTTTTAATATGTGTGTGTCTTGTTTGTTTTAAATCGATGTATGTTTTAACTGATGCTGTGTTCATAACTGATGCATGCTTATTGGTCTATTGTTATTTCCTGCCTTAATCAAGAGGCAGGTATGAAATAAATAAATATCATCATCAAGATTTTGCTCTCATTGTTTTTCCTCCTCTTCTCCAACCAATAGAATTGCAAGTGCATTATGACCAAGATAAGAGTAGGAGTAGCAGTCTCAGGCCAAGGTGTGAAGATTTGTATACTCAAGAACTGTCCTGGACCCTTCCTCAGGTCTTTATTAAACATATAAGTGAATGATATGGAGAGGTGCTCCTGACTGATTGCTGGAAGAATAATTTCCATGGACATCCACAGGTGTGGCCCTTTCCCCCTGTGCTTGCTAGCTATCATCTGAATAACCCTTGTTAGCTATCACCTGAATAACTAGCCCCAATCTACATGTTTCCTGCAACCAAACAAGCCTTTCCCTTTGACAAAGCTAAGCACAGTTAAGGCAGTTAAATAATTTTTCAGGAGCATTAACTGAAACCATGCCTTAGGAATGGATGAATGAGTATTCTCTCACCGTTGAAGTTAACGTTGCGGATGTATTTCAGCAGCTTCTTGCCCCCTGCATGTTCCATCTCCGGGCAGACACCAGAGTAATCATTGCAGAGATCCTTGTTCATTTGGTGAAGGGCATGAGCCATGGCATAAACAGCATCAATCACAAACTGAACTCTCCCCTCCTGTTCATAATGGGAGTCTTTTCCAATTCTCTCCTGTCCTACATATTTAAGGAAACAGACAGACACAAACAGACAAGAAGGATGCTGATGAACAGAATGATTCCCCAGATAGAAGTATCGTGTCCATTTCAAGGAGTACTGGAGAGAGAGGGATGGCACAAGAGGAGTATTTTGAAGAGTTTTTGTTGTTCAGCCTGTGAAAATCACTAAAAGGAGCCTATTTCAAGGAATATTGAAGAAATCCATAGAGAATACTATTAAGTAGCATTTTGAAGAGTATTTTTATTTCTGAATAGAGATGGGTGAGAATTCAATTTCTTTTTCAAAGTTTACCAAAATTCATCATATCTGACTGAAAGACAGACAAATTTGCCCATCTCTAGTTCTGAAATACAATGCTCCAAAGTTAATTAGATCCAAAAGCTGGCCCAGTTGTCTCAGTTCTGCAACTGACTATGGCTATTTTTTTAAAAAAAAAATCCAAAATAAAACATCTGGGAATTGACTCAGGAGACTTCTACATATCAAACATCTTCTGTACCATTGATGTATTGAAAAGGATATAAAAACTCTTAGTCCCAGTGTAATTGCATTACTCTATGTGAAATTTGCAAGTATTCACCTTATATGCTTCCACTCACAAATGTTGGCCTTTTCTCCAAAATGAAAAGATCCATATAACTACAGGCCTCCAAATTCATAATCTTTCTGTACTTGTCATATAACTGTAGAACAGGCACACACTTTATTCCCATAAGTAGTATAAAGACTATTACCTGTTGGAATTGCTACAAAAAGGAGGGGAAAAAAAAAAAAACACCGCAACACATGTATCTTCAAAGACATGCTCATAATTATAGGTGGGAAAATAATATGAACTATAATAAAAAACCAATACAGGCATTTTCACGGTACAGACTACTATTTTTTTAAAGTATTTAAGTTTTCCTCCTCAAATAACTGCATGATCCTTGGGAGATAATAAGTATCACTTGTCAGTGAAAACCTAAGACAGTGCATCCGTGTCATACGTGGGCACTTTTTATGCAGCTTTCAGCTTACGCTGAAAAGCCACATGACAGAAATAAAATGGCACATGTGCCCGTGGTAGACATGCTGCACCGTGCCATGTGTACGAGCCCCATTTTGTCAAATGGTCTCAAGCATATGCGTTATTTGCTTTACGCGGGGGGGAGCGGAACAGATCCCCTCGTAAAGCAAGGGTGCACTGTATTTAACATGAAAGTTATTATTTAATAGATTATTTCAAATGAGAATGAAAAATTTCAAACATTTTTCCCTGCTGGATGAGAATCAAAATGTTTAAACAATTTCCCCCCAAAGCTTTGGACTGTTGGGGAAATTTTGTTTGCACAAAAACACTAATTTCTGCAAAACATATTTTTTTTGCACAAAAACGTTAGATTGTGTAAAAATAACAAATATAACTTATTTGCACAGGGTATTGCTTCTTTCAGCAGCAGAAAACATTTCTCAGCAAGGACAACACCATTGTGGATGTTATTTCAATCCTTAATTCCAGTCAGAAACCCATGAAGTCTCTTCAAAAAGTTCTCTTTTTTCTTTCTCTGCTCATTTTTTTTCATCTCTGCTCACTACTTCACCAGTGATTAAGAAGAAAGAGCTAAAGTTCTGTCAAGGAAATATTGCAGTTGTGGTCCCAAATCCCAACAGGAATGCTTACTATACTTGCTGAACCAAGCAACTAAACCTGCTTAATAACTGATTTGTGCTGAGATATGAATTCTGACATAATTGATAAGAGCAAGCATGCACTTTTAAAACCCTTTGCCCCACACATTTCCTCCAGTGATGCCTTTCATCTTCCACATTTTATATAATTCTATGAGGCAGCCTCCAAAGGTTGTAAGCTTCAAAGCTCTATCTAAATAGGAATTTATGATTAAGTTATCTTCTCGGTAAAATCATTCACACTGGGACTAGCTGTGATTAATTCTTCTCAACTAATCCAATAGGGTGAAAAATGACCTGAACTCTGATAATTTGACAACTATTCCATAGTCATTGATTACAGAGTGTATAATATTACAAGGCACTGACTTTACAGTTGTTTCAAAATGGTCTTTTCAGTAAGGGGCTCAACAGACGAGTGGCCCGTGCCGTCTATCTTTGCCCCGAGTCGGTGCTGCACCAGCTGCATGCTGAAGCACTGACACTGTGCCAAAAAGAAACTGCCTAGAGCGACTTCTTTTTTGTGGCACAGCAAACAGGAAAGGGCACCGCCATGACACCACTTCCTGCTATTGATGTCTTGTAGCTGTATGTTGGTGGTGTCATCATGGCATCCTCTATATGGACAGGAGGCCATCATGATGGTGGCATCTGTATGGACTAGGGTTTGGGAGCATACAGTTGCTGCATGCTCCCGAACTCTAGAATAAACACCGGCACACTGCTTCCCATCTGTATGTACTGGGCCTAAGATCCGGGATGTAATTGTTAATGCAGTGGAAAGTACCAACCTACATGTGTCTACTCAGGAGTAGTCCCCTTTATTCTGTGGGCTTG
Organism: Sceloporus undulatus; assembly: GCF_019175285.1. NCBI lineage: Eukaryota > Metazoa > Chordata > Lepidosauria > Squamata > Phrynosomatidae > Sceloporus > Sceloporus undulatus. The sequence continues at coordinate 45,673,259 of NC_056523.1, read as the reverse complement.
ACTCCAAGCCTAAGAAACCTATTGATTCAATCTTTGAAACTGAAATGCTTTTTTACAATTCAAAAAGTATTTCACACTTTTAGAATTCACACCAGCACCTTCCACATAAAAAAGTTGGGTTCCATTCAGGGGGAAAAAAAGCTTTTTGAACAAGTGAATTTTTTGTTTAAAAAAACCCAAAGAAACAAAAATATTTTGGGGAAGGGGTGGTGGTGAAAAGAAAAAGAGCCAAAATGTGCAAAAACAAAAATAAATCCAAAGGCTTTCATTGCCAGCATACATGGTTTTTTGTGGGTTTTTCGGGCTATGTGGCCATGTTCTAGAAGAAAGGAAGAAACTCTTCTAGAACACAGCCACATAGCCCGAAAAACCCACAAAAAACCTAAAATAAAACCCTTTTGCAATCTTAGCCAGTGAATAGAAAACTTCTGAATTTTTCATTTTCACATGCAAGAATAAAATAAGAAAGGATTTGCACTCTTACAATGCAATCCTAACACAAAAATAGATATTCTGGAGTTGTTTAAGATGAGGCATACATCACTTGTGCTGTCTGAAGTGGCTATAGGCAGAATGACCTTCCCTTATGCCAGCATACCCCCTTTGTACCGACTGATCGCAAAGATGATCTAGCTGATACATCAGCCAGCACATGGCCTGAGATCAGCTGGCTGAAAAACCAAAAGGGGGCGGAGAAGGGGCAGAGCAGGGGAGGTAAGTCCAAATCCAAACCTTATCCAGGCTCAGAAACACAGCTGCTATGATGGCACAATGTTAGGCCTGGCCCAAATTATTTCTAACACATAAAAACCAATGGAAGCACCTCTAAAATATAAACATAGAGTCACAATCCATCTTCCAGAGACACACCTTTCCTGGAAGGACCACAGTTTGCATTCAGCTTCAGTCGGCCTAATGTTGGCTCAGCCAGCTCTTGGTCCACTTGCCGATTGAGGACTGTACTGTAAATCTACAGCAACTTGTAACAGAAATGTAGAGTCAAATGGAAATATTTTCCAGCTCTTCCTAGAGATTGTGCAGGTTGAATCTAAGATCATTGGCATGTAGCATCTGTAATCTACTGCTGAGTTACTGTGCAGCCTCAAGAAACTGTATTCCTTAGAATTTCATAAACCTTTCAATAAGGACTATCTCCATATTCTAAAATGTTGTATATCATGAGATTAGAGGGGAAATTTCCTTTGCGTCTGGTGATACATTGAAAACCACGTAGGTGGGAAACAAATATCCTTTACTATGCAGACAGATGCACCAGGATTCTCCAAAAATCTATAACAAACCAGACACAGCTATATCTTTGAATTCCACCAGTTAGATCTAATACACAAAGGGAAGTTTGTAGCATAAGCTTTTGTAGAATCAGATTAATACATTGAATATATGGAGTGAAGCATCTGTGGACAAATATTTCTACCCCTGGTCTCTGCGTGTGAGAGAGAGCAGTAATAATAAAACTCAATGTATTCATAAACTAGCAACAATACCAAGCTAAAGCTAAAATACAGATAGCTGTCATCAGCCAAGAAAGAGAAGACAAAAATACAGTACAGATAACTGGAATTTTCATTATTTCTTTCTGCAGACATACTGTACTTGCATGTATTTTAAAATGTACATTATGCATTCATATACACACATATGATGTACATACTTGGAGACCTGACTGACCAAAGCTTGTGATATTCTGAAAGCAAAAAGATCTCAAATAAACATTTTTATCTCTTAGTTCTCCAAAACCCACCTCAAACCAGTTTCAAGCCTCAAACTGAAAGTCTTTCTGCCCTTACTCATCAGTTGATTTCTTACTTCTATGGATCTCTTTTACTCCTGAGGAATCTTATGTCTGCCACCTAGGGGCTTAATTACTCAGTGGTCCATGGTGAATCAATGCGATAACACAGGCTACAG